>NW_027532584.1:1448-2234 GCF_008692635.1 Crocuta crocuta | reverse complement strand
CCCTCAAGGTCCATCCATGTTGCTACACATGGCCAGATTCCATTCGTTCTATTGCCATGTAGTATTCCATTGTATAGATAAATCACATCTTCTTGATCCATTCATCAGTTGATGGATACTTAGGTTCTTTCAATAATTTGGCTATTGTTGAGAATGCTGCTGTGAACATTGGGGTACATGTGCCCCTATGCATCAGCACTCCTATATCCCTTGGGTAAATTCCAAGCAGTGCTATTCCTGGGTCATAGAGGAGTTCTACTGTTAATTTTTTGAGGAACCTCCACACCATTTTCCAGAGGGGCTGCACCAATTTACTTTCCCACCAACATTGTAGGAGGGTGCCCATTTCTCCACATTCTCGCCAGCATCTAGAGTCTTCTGAATGTTCATTTTAGCCACTCCGACCATCGTGAGGTGGTATCTCAGTGTGGTTTTGATTTGTATTTCTCTTATGATGAGGGATGCTGAGCATCATTTCATGTATCTGTTGGCCATCCCTGGATGTCCGCTTTGGAGAAGTATCTGTTCATGTCCTCTACCCATTTCTCACTGGATTATTTGTTTTTCAGATTTGGAGTTTGGTGAGTTCTTTATAGATTTTGGATACTAGCCCGTTATGTGATATGTCATTTGGAACTATCTTTTCCCATTCCGTCGGTTGCCTATTAGTTTTGTTGATTGCTTCCCTTGCCGTGCAGAAGCTTTTTATCTTGATAAGGTCCCAATAGTTCATTTTTGCTCTTGATTCCCTTGCCTTTGGGGATGTGTCAAGTAAGAAATTGCTGC
>NW_027532584.1:0-1269 GCF_008692635.1 Crocuta crocuta | reverse complement strand
ATTGGTCTATGTGTCTGTTTTTGTGCCAATACCATACTGTCTTGATGATGACAGCTTTGTACTAGAGGCTAAAGTCTGGGATGGTGATGCCTCCCGCCGTGGTTTTCTTCTTCAATATTCCTTTGGCTATTTAGGGTCTTTTGTGGTTCCATACAAATTTTAGGATAGTTTGTTCTCATTTTGAAAAGAATGCTGGTGCAATTTTGATTGGAATTGCATTGAATGTGTAGGTTACTTTGGGTAGTAATGACATTTTAGCAGTATTTATTCTTCCTATCCATGAGCATGGAATGTTTTTCCATTTCTTTGTGTCTTCTTCAATTTCCTTCATAAGTTTTCTATAGTTTTCATCATACAGATCTCTTATATCTTTGGTCAGGTTTATTCCTGGGTATTTTATGGTTTTTTGTGCAATTGTGAATGGGATCAGTTTCTTGATTTCTCTTTCTGTTGCTTCATTATTGTTGTATAAAAATGCAACAGATTTCTGTACTTTGACTTTATACCCTGCTACTTTGCTGAATTCATGGATCAATTCTAGTAGCCTTCTGGTGGAGTCTGTCAGGTTTTCTATGTAGAGTTATCATGTCATCCACAAAAAGTGAGTGTTTGACTTCTTTGCCAGTTCTGATGCCTTTTATTTCCTTTTGTTATCTGATTGCTGACACTAGGACTTCCAGCACTATATCAAACAACCGTGGTGAGAGTGGACATCCCTGTCATGTTCCTGATCTCAGGGGGAAGCTCTCAGTTTTTCCCCGTTGAGGATGATGTTAGCTGAGGGCTTCTCATAAATGTCTTTTATGATGTTTAAGTAAGTTCCTTCTATTTCTACTTTCTTGAGGGTCTTTATTAAGAAGGGATTCTGTATTTTTTCAAATGCCTTTTCTGCTTCTATTCATAGGATTATATGGTTTTTATCTTTTCTTTTGTTGATGTGATGTATCACATTGATTGATTTGCAAATACTGAACCAGCCCTGTAACCCAGCAATGAATCCCACTTGATCATGGTGGCTAATTCTTTTTATGTGCTGTTGAATTAGATTTGCAAGTATCTTGTTGAGGATTTTTGTGTCTGTATTCATCAAGGATATTGGCCGGTAGCTCTCTGTTTTTGCTGGGTCTCTGTCTAGCTTGGGAATCAAAGTGATGCTGACTTTGTACAATGAGTATGGAAGTTTTGCTTCAATTTGTATTTTTTGGAATAGCTTGAGGAGAATGTGTATTAACTCTGATTTAAATATCTGGTAGAATTCCCCAGGGAAGC
>NW_027532583.1:0-511 GCF_008692635.1 Crocuta crocuta | reverse complement strand
CAGTATGTGATCTATCTTGGAGAATGTGCCATGCCCACTTGAGAATAAATGGAATTCCATGGCCTCAGGATGTGGAGTTCTAAATATATCTGTCAGATCCATCTGGTCCCATTTGTCATTCAAGTCCATTGTTTCTTTAGTGATTTTCTGTCTAGTTGATATATCCGTTGCTGTAAGTGGAGTATTAAAGTCCCCTGCTATTAGCACANTTCTTATCCATAAGGTTGTTTCTGTTTGTGATTGTTTTATATATTTAGGTGCTCTCATATTTGGGTGTAGACATTTATAATTGTTAGCCCTTCCTGATGGACAGACCCTGTAATTATGATATAATGCCCTTCTTCATCCCTTGTTACTGTCTTTAAAGTTCAGTTTTTCTGATATAAGTATAGCTACTAAAGCTTTCTTTTCACTTCCAGTAGCATGATAGATATTTTTCCTTCCCCTTACTTGTAATCTGAAGGTTTCCTCCAGTAAAATGAGTTTCTTGTAGACAGCAAATAGATGGATT
>NW_027532582.1:970-1253 GCF_008692635.1 Crocuta crocuta | reverse complement strand
TGATAGGTTTCCCTTTGTATGTTAGAGCCCTTTTCTCCCTAGCTGGTTTCAGTATTCTCTCTTTGCCCTTATATTTTGCCATGTTTACTATGATATGCCGTGCCAAGGATGGATTCCAATTACGTATGAGGGCCTGAGCCTCCTGTATTTCAGCGTTTACTTCCTTCCCCAGGTTGGGGAAGTTCTCTGCTATAATTTGTTCCAGGACTCCTTCAGCACCTTTCCCTCTCTCTTCCTCTTCTGGGATTCCTATGATATGGATATTGTTGTGTTTGACTGTATT
>NW_027532582.1:292-774 GCF_008692635.1 Crocuta crocuta | reverse complement strand
TATTTTTATTTTCCATTCTGTCTGTAGCCATAGTTTATTTGATGTCCCCTATGCTTTTTCAAGCCCAGCAATTAATTTTACCATTATTATTCTAAACTCTTGTTCAGTTATGCTGCTTATATCTGTTTTGAGCAGTTCATTCGCTGTCATTTTTTCTTGAAGTTTCTTTGGAGGAGAGCTCTTTTGTTTCGTCATTTTAGTTAGCTCTCTGGCTCTTGTTACTTTTAATGGCCTGTTATGCTCTCTGCACCTATGAGCGCTGCTGTATCCAAGGAGACTCTTTGACTCCCCAGGGCCTATCCTTTCAGAGAGTGTTTTTTGAATGTATCTCTTCGTCTCTTTGGTTGGGACCTTGGTTATTTTATTTTCCTATTCGTAGTGATATTTGGGACTCTCCACCTTGTATACTCTTGCTTGTTTCTTGAGGTAACCCTGGAAAAGAAAGCAGACAGCCAAACACACAGGGAGCAGGAGCACACAAA
>NW_027532582.1:0-154 GCF_008692635.1 Crocuta crocuta | reverse complement strand
AAAAAAGAAGAAAACCGATGGACAAAGAACGGTTTAACGCATATAACCGGATTTCCCAGCTACGGTTAACTAGCTGTGTGTATGCAGTGCTGGTTGAAGATCATAAATTAAGAGAGAGAAGACAGGGTGGGGATGAGGCAAAATTGGAAATAGA
>NW_027532581.1:0-769 GCF_008692635.1 Crocuta crocuta | reverse complement strand
AAACCTGACCAAAGAGGTAAAAGATCAATACACTGAAAACAAGAGAAAACCTATCAAAGAAATTGAAGAAGGCACAAAGAAATGGGGAAAACATTCCATGCTCATGGATTAGAAGAACAAATATTGTTAAAATGTCAATACCACCCAAAGCAATCCACACATTTAATGCAATCCCTATCAAAATGACACCTTGGGGCGCCTGGGTGGCTTAGTCGGTTAAGCGTCCGACTTTCGCTTAGGTCATGATCTCGCGGTTGGTGGGTTCAAGCCCCGTGTCGGGCTCTGTGCTGACTGCCAGCTNCCGGAAGCCTGTTTCAGAACCTGTGACTCCCTCTCTCTCTGACCCTCCCCTGCTCACGCTGTCTCTCTCTCTCTCTCTCTCTCCTAGAAATAAATAAAAAAAAAACATTAAAAAAAAAGTACAATGAAATAACACCCTGCATCTGTCAGAATGACTAAAATCAATGAATGGTGAAACAACAGGTGTTGCCAAGGATGTGGGGAAAGATGAACCCTCTTGCGCTGTTGGTGGGAATGCAAACTGGTGCAGCTACTCTGGAAAATATGTAGATTTCTCAAAAAAAATTGACGATAGGACTACCTTAGGACCCAGCAATTTCACCACAAGGTATACACACAAATAATACAAAAATGGTATTTCAAACGGATACATGCACCCTGATGTGATCGCAGCATTTTCTACAGCAGCCACATTATGGAAACGGCCCAAGTATCCATCAACTGATAAATAAATTAAGATGTCTTCTAT
>NW_027532580.1:0-724 GCF_008692635.1 Crocuta crocuta | reverse complement strand
GGTCTCTGCCCCCTCACCTTGCACCTCAGGCTGAATGCTTCATTCGGTCAGAATCTTAGGACCTCTTTGAGTCGCCTGGGCCTTGACAATCCACTTAGTAGTCTTTAAGCTTTAGGCAGGAACTTTAGCCCCATGATTGATTAATGTTTCCTGTATACCTAGAGATCATGCATTCCTTCCTGGAAAACAACAGAGCCCTCGTGCACATAATGAAACAGAAGCCAGAGAAACCAGACACTGTGTTCCACCCTCCACACACCTGGCACTATGGAACCAGACCCCCTTGCACAACCTCAGTGTAATGAGATAATATCAGTAGCTGGTACCATTGGGTCTGCATGTAATCAAGAAATGTTAGGGACCACCATCCTCCTTTAACTGATTAATGGCCCTAAACTCCTTTAAAAACCCCCAAGTCAGGCAGAAAACTGAGAGGTTTCTTTCGACAAGAGTCTGCCTTCTCCCCAGGTGGCCAGGGTCCTGAATAAAGCTCATATTCTTTTCTAGTCAAAACTCTTCTCTGGGGCGCCTGGGTGGCTCAGTCAGCTGTGCATCTGACTTCACCTCACGTCATGATCTCAGGGTTTGTGAGTTCGAGCCCCACGTTGGGCTCTCTGTTGTCAGTGAAGAACCTGCTTCTGATCCTCTGTCTCCTTCTCTCTCTGCCCCTCCCCCCTCTGTCTCTCAAAAATAAATAACAATTAACAAAAAGAAAAACCTCTTC
>NW_027532579.1:385-608 GCF_008692635.1 Crocuta crocuta | reverse complement strand
CCCTCTCTCTCTGACCCTCCCCTGCTCACGCCGCCTCTCTCTCTCCCCCTCAGAAATAAATGAAACATTTAAAAAAAATTTTTAATAAATAAATAATAAAATTTTTTAAAAAAAATCTTTCTTTTTATCCCTGGCCCCCCTGCCTCTCCTTCTCCTTTCCTCTGACCCTCTGTCTCTTCTTTCCTTCTCTCTCTCTTTCTCTCATTATAGACTTTTTGTTTTA
>NW_027532579.1:0-220 GCF_008692635.1 Crocuta crocuta | reverse complement strand
TAGAACAGATTTCCTGAGCAACTCTTTTACTTTTCCTGCCCTAGACAGAAGATCAGCAATTTCACCAAAGAACTCTGATTCCTTTAGCAGGAAATAGTATCTTGAAACCATGATCTTGGCAGAAATAAATGATTTTAGAAAATGCCAGTACTCATATTTTATTTAAGTTTAATTTTTTTAAGTAATCTCCACACCCAACGTGGGGCTCAAACTCACAACC
>NW_027532578.1:0-488 GCF_008692635.1 Crocuta crocuta | reverse complement strand
CTGTCTGGCTTGGGAATCAAAGTGATGCCGGCTTCATAAAATGAGCCTAGAAGTTTTCCTTCGATGTCTATGTTTTGGAATAGCTTGAGAAAAAAGGGTATTAATTCTGTTTTAAATGTCTGGTAGAATTCCCCCGGGAAGAGCCCAGGGCTCTTATTTATTGGGATATTTTTGATAAACGATTTGATTTCNGATTTCTTCACTAGTTATGGGTCTGTTCAGATTTTCTATCTCTTCCCATGTGAATTTAGGTAGTGAGTGTGTGATTAGGAATTTGTCCATTTCTTCTAAGCTGTCCAATTTGTTGGCATATAATTTTTCATAGTATTCCCTGATCATTTCTTGTATTTCTGAGGGGTTGGTTGTAATCAGTCCATTTTCATTCATGATACTGTCTATTTGAGTGCTTTCTCTTTTCTTTTTGAGAAGCATGGCTAGAGATATGTCAATTTTCTTTATTTTTTCAAAAAACCAACTCTTGGTTTCAT
>NW_027532577.1:0-518 GCF_008692635.1 Crocuta crocuta | reverse complement strand
CACGCCTCCTTTCTCTGGGCCTTCACTGCCTACAGGATATTGTCCGGATTCTGATTCAAGGTCAAGTTCCTAATCTTCCCCGTTCTGCCCTTATCTTCAAACGCTCCCTTGTGAGAGCGTTACAGCCTGCCAGGCCGACATTCCTTTGACACGCCTGGGCTTCCTGCCGCTGCCTTCACATCAAGACCCCACTTTGGAATGTCCTCCCCCAAACACGCACTCCCTTTCAAGTCGTGTTCATGGTCCTTCCTATTTGTGAAGCCGCATTTCCGCCTCGAGACAGAGGTGAATGTGGCCCCTCGTGTGCATTGGACGAGATTCCTTTCAGTGTATGTCTGGTCTGCAACCAGACCCGATTCTTTTGCCTCCGTGGGTCTTCGCTCCTGATCATGTGTAACGTCTGTCAAAAGAAGTATGAAAACTTTGTTCCAAAATACTTGGGGCGGCCAGGTGTCAGTTCAGAGTCAGACTCCGGCTCAGCTCATGATCTCATGGTTCTGGGTTCGGGCCCCGCATCG
>NW_027532576.1:225-1336 GCF_008692635.1 Crocuta crocuta | reverse complement strand
GGGTTGCTTAAATATCTTGTCTATTGCAAATAATGTGCAATAAACGTAAGGGTGTGAATATCTTTTTGAATAAGTATTTTCATTTTCTTTGGGTAAATATCCAATAGTAAAATTACTAGATCTTATGGTAATTTTATTTTTAATTTTTATTCGGGAAACACCATACTGTTTTCCACAGTGGCTGCCAAATTTGCATTCCCACCAATAGTTCATGAGGGTTCCATTTTCTCCACACCCTCACCAACATTTGTTATTTCTTATCTTTTCAATTCTAGGAATTCTGACAGTAGGGTGTGATATCTCACTATGGTTCTGATTTCACTTATGATTAGTGATATTGAGCATCTTTTTGTATTTTTGTTTGTCATTTTTATGTCTTCTAAGAAGAAAATGTCCACTCGGGTCCTCTGCCCATGTTTTAATCAGGAAAAAGCTTTTCAGTATGGTATAATCCCACTTATTTATCTTTATTTTTATTGCCTTTGCTTTTCATGTTAAATTTTTAAAAAATCATCTCCAAGACCAATGTCAAGGTTTACCTACTACCTATGCTTTCTTCTAGGAATTTTATGTTTTCAGGTCTCACATGCTAGTCTTAACCCATTTGGAGGTAATTTTTACATAGGGCATTAGAAGTGGTCCAGTTTCATTCCTTAGCATGTAAGTTACTCAGTTTATTGAAGAGACTGCCTTTCCCTAAACGTATATTCTTAGATTCTTTGTCGTATATTAATTTACCACATATTTGTGGGTTTATTTAGGGGATCCCTGTGTTGATCCATTTAAATATATGTTTTCTTTTATGCCAATAGCATATTTTTTTTATATCTATAGCTTTATAATATATTATCAAATCATGGATCACGATGCCCCCTATTGTCTTTTTTAAGATTGCTTTGTCTATCGGGGATCTTCTGGGTTTATAAACAAATGCTATAATTGGTTGTTCTCTTTCTGTGAAAAATACCACTGTCATTTTGATTGATATTGCATTGAATCTGTATAATTCTTTGGTTATTATGGACATTTTTAACAAAATTGATTCTTTCAATCAATAAGTACAAAATATCTTTCCATTTATTTGTGTTTTCTTCAATTTTTTAATCAATGT
>NW_027532576.1:0-190 GCF_008692635.1 Crocuta crocuta | reverse complement strand
TCAGTGGTTAAATTTATTTCTAGGTATTTTAGTCTTATTAATGCAATTAAGAAATGGGATTTTTATATTTTATTCTGAAAATTCATTATTATAATATAGAATCACAAAAGATGTTTTGAACATTGATTTTTTTTTACAAATAGTATACTGTCAAGTTAGTTTCCATATAACACCCAGTGCTCATCCCCAC
>NW_027532575.1:553-759 GCF_008692635.1 Crocuta crocuta | reverse complement strand
TACATAATAATTACAGGGTCCATCCATCAGGAAGCACTAACTATCCTAAATATCTATGCACCGAACATGGGAGCACCTAAATATCTAAAACAATTAATCACAAACAGAAACAAGCTTATAGATAAGAATGTGCTAATAGCAGGGGACTTTACTACTCCACTTACAGCAATGGATAGGTCAACCAGACAGAAAATCACTAAAGAAAT
>NW_027532575.1:0-312 GCF_008692635.1 Crocuta crocuta | reverse complement strand
ACAGGAAGAAGTCTGGAAAACCTCCAAAAACATGGAGGTTAAAGAACACCCTTCTAAAGAATGAATGGGCCAATCAGGCAATTAGAGAGGAAATTAAAAAATATATGGAAACAAATGAAAATGAAAACACAACAATTCAAAATCTATGGGATGCGGCCAAGGCAGTCCTAAGAGGAAAGTTCATTGCTCTCCAGGCCTATTTCAAGAGATCAGAAAAAGCGTAAGTCCAAAATCTACCAGCTCACCTAAAGGAACTAGAGGCAGAGGAACAAGAATGCCCTGAACCCAGTAGAAGAAGAGAAATAGTAAAAA
>NW_027532574.1:376-547 GCF_008692635.1 Crocuta crocuta | reverse complement strand
GCCATAGAGGGACCCAGTTTCCCTCACTCCAACGGGCTCGGGCTCCTCGCACCCGGCAGGCAAGCCCCCGCCCCTGCGCACCAGCCTGACCCAGAGAAGGAAGCAGCGATTCTGACTCCGCCCCCAGAGCTCGGCAGGGGGCCTGGAATCGCCCGAGGGGGTTGCCTGGGA
>NW_027532574.1:0-243 GCF_008692635.1 Crocuta crocuta | reverse complement strand
CAGCGCTTGGTTCAAGAAGGGACTGGAGCACCGTCACTCTCCTCCCCACAACCGCCGAGGCAGAGCCCCCGCCTGAGGCACTGGATCACGCCACGCCCATCCCTGCCAGAGAGCTGCCCTCCTCCCTTTTTTTTTTCCTTTTTTTGATTTTTTTCCTTTTTCTTTCTCTCTTTTTTTCTTTTTTTTCCCTTATTTTTATCTTTCTTTTTTTCTTCTGCTTTCTCTTTTCTCTCTTTTTTCCCC
>NW_027532573.1:0-534 GCF_008692635.1 Crocuta crocuta | reverse complement strand
GCGAAAGTCGGACGCTTAACCGACTAAGCCACCCAGGCGCCTTTTTTAAAAATTATTTATTAAATGTTTATATATTTTTGAAAGACAGAATGAGTGGGAGAGGGGCAGAGAGAGAGAGAGGACCAATGATCCGAATCAGGCTCCGTACTGATGGCCGAGAGCCTGACATAGGGCTCAGACTCACCAACCGTGAGATCATGACCTGAGCCGAAGTCCAACGCTCAACCGACTGAGCCCCCAGGCGCCCCTGACAGTGGCTTCCTGGGCTCCTCACGGCTCTGCTGCCCCAGGANTGGGTTTATAATTTCAAAATGACTCACTCCGAATACCAATCAACAAGGTGCCTTGGGGGTCGGTGCTCAAGCAGAAACAATTGGGTGGGGGTGGGTATCAGTCGCCATCTGACGGTGAGAGTCTGTGCAACTTCCCTTAACCTCACAAGGAGTTCTTTCCCAACCCATGAGTTCAGAAACGGCCCCCAACACCGAAGTCCTTCTGCTGTGGGTTCTCAGCCCTGGGGTGATTCCTCTGCCC
>NW_027532572.1:0-889 GCF_008692635.1 Crocuta crocuta | reverse complement strand
TCATAGAAGAAATATTCTGGAACATACTATAAATGGACTTAAATAGATACTTCGTTCGGGAATGGCTTCAGTAAATGAAACCTGGAGACACTTGAAAAGAAAAAATAGACATTGAAAACAAACTTATTTGTATAACCAGTCCAAGGAGATACAAATACCATTTAAATATTAGGCTGGTACGATAAAAAAGAAAAAAAATTCAGACAGAAATGTTCTCAGAGTTCACTGATCAATCATCACATGTACATTCTTCCCCTAAAACAACAGTGTCGAATGCTCCTCTTTCCACCTCTTCCCTGTTTCCCATAAACAATGAAGGGAAAGCACAATGGTTTTCCACTGTTCAAGAAACAGATTCTACATCTGAGTTTCCTTTAGAGGACAAAGTGCAGTTTTGCTTTTNGCTTTTCAGAGACGGTTGTTCATTGTCATGTTTTTCTAGAGCTTTTGGATCCAGAGAAAGAATGGGAAAGCACAGTTTCAAACTTCCTGGCTTCAGGACATGAAGAATGTTTGCCATTTCTTATAACCCAACAGGTTTCAAGGATCTCTTTTTCAGGTAACACTCTTTGCGGCCTTATTGATCCTTAACTGAAGAAGGGTAACCACTCTCTTTCATAAAGACAACTGACGTTCCCAATGAAGAAGCCATGACTACTATCAAACCGTCATCCTCAGACATGGAAGATTGTAAAACTTTTCTTCTTTATATAATTATTCCCCATCACTCCCTACAAACATGAGGGCTATGAGATCTTTTTTCATTTTTTTCATTTTTCATTTTAATTTTTTTTTTTCATTTTCATTTTTTTTTCATTCACTCAATTTTCATTTCACTCAATGCTTTTATTGGGGGGACAGTCAGCAGATATATTCTAGAGGAACTACA
>NW_027532571.1:0-4411 GCF_008692635.1 Crocuta crocuta | reverse complement strand
AAAGAAAAGGAAGAAAGAAGAAAACCGATAGACAAAGATCGGTTTCAAGCATATAACCAGATTTCCCAGCTACAATTAAGTAGCTGGGTGTATCCATGCTGGTTGAAGAGCATAGAGAAAGAGAGAGATGATAGGCAGAGATGAGGCAAAATTGGAAATAGAATGAACAGGCAGAAGGGATGAGAGGCTTTTTTCAAAGAGCGAAAGGGTGTAATATGGTTGGATAGGTGAGAGAAAGACGGTGGTGTTATCCAGAGAAACTATCTAGTCTGATAACTCCTGAGAGGCTTTGTTATACCGCCTTTAACAGTTCTGCTGGTCGCTGCTTCCCTGTTGCCGGGGGTTGAGTGGAGGGTGGAGGAAGTGTCGCAGCCTCAGATCTGCCGGGGTCAAGCAGCAATACAACCCGAGTGAGTTTGGGGAACCTAGCAACTTCAGGTCCGCAGAGTCCCCGTCGCCTCACCCCGCGGCAACCGCTTTACCGGCCCCGCCGCTCCAGCAGGCAACTTTCACTCACGCAGCCGCAGCTTCACCCGGGCCTGCGCCACTTCACCGCTTGCAGCCGCTGCCGCTTTAGTGGGCCGATGTCTCGCGCGCCACTGACGCTTCACCGGGCGCCGGGATCGCCTCCGCAGGCGTTGCTGCCGGTTCACGGGCCGCCGCCGCTGCCATGGATGGTGCCGGGCAAACGGCAGTTCAGTTTTTCCTGGCGCCTTCTGGAACCAGGGCACCTAGTTTAAAGTCAGCACCCCAGCCAGAGCTAAAAAACACTGTCTTTCCAACCCGAGGTTTTTTCACTTCTCCAGGGACGGTTCTATGAGCCATCTCAGCTTTTCTTTCCTTTACCCTGGACTCGCGGCAGCTCGCCACCACTCGCCGGTTTATTACTCACCGCAGCTGCCACAGATTTTTTTTTNATTAAAAATAAAAATGCCATGTAATCTAGTAATTCCACTACCCTGCATTTAGACAGAGAAAACAAAAACACTAATTCCAAAGATTATGTGCACCTTTATGTTTATTGTAGCATGATTTCAGTAGTCAATTATAGAAGTGCAAGTGTGCACTGAGAGATGAATAGATATAAAAACATAGTATATAAATATATACAATGGAATATTATTCAGGCATAAAAACTTGAGAACTTGCCATTTGTAACAACATGGACGTCTTAAATGGTATTACAGTAAGTGTAAGAAATCAGGAAGAGAAAGAGAAAGAATTTTACTTATGCGTGGAATGTGAACAAACAACAACAAAACAGATTGTAATAGGGAGAGCAAACTGGTAGTTGGCAGAGAGGTGCGGAGTGGGGGAAAGGTAAAATAAATTAAGGAAATTAAGGGGTACAAACTTCCAGTTATAAAGTAAGTAAGTCACAAGAGATGAATAGTGCAACATAAGGACTATAGTCAATAACATTTCAACAATGTAGTATGATGATAGATGGTGAATTCACTTATTCTGATGAGCTTTGAGTAACGTATAGAATTGTTTGGGGTTTTTTTTGTGCGTTTCAAGATTTTATTTAAATTCTCATTAGTTAACATATAGTGTAATATTAGTTTTAGGAGTAGAATTTAGTGATTCATCACTTACATACAACACCTTGTGCTCACCACAAGTGCCTTCCTTAATACCCATCACCTTTTACCCCATCCCCGCCCCAATGCCCTCCAGCAACCCTCAGTTTGTTCTCTCTAGATAAGACTCTTATGGTTTGCATCCCTCTCTTTTTTCCCCTTCTCCTACGTTCATCTGTTTCGTTTCTTAAATTCCATACGAGTGAAATCATATCGCATTTGTCTTTCTTACCCGTCTCATTGCAAATCAACGTGCTGTGCACCTAAAACTAATATAATGTTTTTTTGTTAATTATTCTTCAATCAAAAAATGGTGCGTGCGTGTGTGTGTGTGAGGGGATAGACTCCACGCTGAAGGAGGTTGTTATTTACAGAGGCTCACCAGAGTGTGCTGGGCCGATGGCAAGTCCCATTTGTGTTCCTTTTTGAAAATGACAGCTTTATTGAGCTGTAGTTCACATAGGTCGTATTTCTTGAACTACTTGTCAGTAACGTAGATGCTTGTTTTAGAAGACATTAGTAAAAATATTTTTAAAAAGAGGAGCTTTGAATGTGCTCATCTAGAACAGTTACAAGATAGCAAATGAAGAACCCACGATGCAGGACATTGTGTAGGGAATGCTTACATTTTTGTAAAAATGAGAAAATAGACTGCGCATGTTTGCTCATGTGTTCATAAAACGAACATGTAAGGATAACGTTGTCCCCTCTTGCACAGAAATTTAACAAATGGCCCTTGTGTGTGGAGGGAATTATTATTGTATACATCTTACAACTCTTGAATTATATACTATAGAGTGGATTTCTATTAAAAAAAATAAAAATAGATAAAACTTAAACCCAGAATATGGCTGCCAAGGACACAGGACTAGTCCCTATTAGTTTCCACCCCAAAGAGGTATACTGTTTTTTAATTCCTGCACTAACAACCCAGAGTTAGTAAAGACTCTTCAGGTTTCAGGGCTCATCCCTTGAGAAGACTGCCTTCACTTCAGATATTATCTGTGCTTGGGAAGCTTTCCTAGGTCATGTGGACCTCCAACCAACCGTCTATATACTTGAGGGTCCCTATGACCAGCCAGTCTTAATCAGTCTTTATAATTGATTAGAATGATTCACAGAAGTTAGGAAAGTTTTATATGTACAAGTACAGTTTTATTTAAAAGGATACATATAGGGTGAGGTATGGAAGGGAATACACAGCTTCCATGCCTCTCCCCCATTGAATCAGAGCACATCACTCTCACAGAACACCAATACATACATCAACCAAGAAGTCCACTGAGTCTTGGTGTCCAGAGGTTAGATGGGGGATTTCATTACAAAGAAATGATTGATCAAATCACTGCCACTTGATTGAACTCAATTTCCACCTCGCTTCTTCTCAGAGGACCAACTGGCCACCCTCTAGTCACATGCTTGGTCTTTCTGGTGACCACTCCCTGACCTGAAGCTACCTAGGGACCTGTCAGCAATCATTTCATTAGCATAACAAAATCATCTCCTATCACTCTGGAAATTCCCAGGGCTTTTAAGGATCTGTGTCAGGAACCAGGGACAGGACTAGATATGCACTTTGAGATTTCACTCCCCATAGAGTTTGGGCTGTCCAGGGTTAACAGGGCGGAGGGAGGCAGAGTGTCATTTTCCCAGGACTCTGTTCTCTGTGTTCTCTGATTATGGATTCAAACTCTGCCTGGACTGGTGCCTAGGACCTGGTTAAGGTGTCCTCTCGGGCGTCACTGAGAAGCCTCCTGCACGGGGTTCTGTGCTCTCCTCTCCTCATGATGCCCAAACCAGAAAAGTTGAAACCAACGTGCCTTTCAGTTTCACGTCCTGGCAATGGCTGTGTTTCTCGGAAAAGAAGCCCTCAGAACTTTGATTTTACTTTCTGTTCTTGGAAATGCAGGGCTCTTCAATATGACAGCTGCTTCTTTTCTATTGGCCAGATTGCTGTGAGGGTGGAGCAGAGAACAGAGACTATTTAAGTCCTGCCAGCTCCTCACACATAGTTTAAATGTTTGCGGTGACAGTGAGCTCTTCACTCTCTGCAGTAACCACACCAGCACGCAGGACCTGTTCCAGTGCAAGACCAATCTCTGGACAGGTCTGTTCCTGCTGCTGTGGGCAGCAGGGAGCACTTTAAAGAGACTCAGCATTTCCTGTGCTGTCAGTGGACACATTCAGAATTCAAGTCTGACCCAAGGAGTCTCCTTTCTTTCAGGAGTTGGTAAGCAAGAAATCACTTCGGATTGAGTGCTGGTCTACAAATACAATTATAGATTCATAGATCTAAGGGTGGGGGAGCTTGGATGATTGCTCTTGGGTGCTGTGGACTTGAAAGGCTGAGGGACAGGATGGCTGGTGGATGGCATGAGGCATTTAGAGAATTTAGCTATTTGGGATATTTTCAGCGGGCGGTTGGAGAACAAACTTGATTCCTGTGAACTGCAGAAGGATCCTGTGAATGTCAGGGAAACCAGTGCATAAGGGCTTTCCCCAAGAGCTTTTGCCATCAGACACGGCTCATCTCACGTCTAAATACCTTTCCCTAGGGAGACAATGCACATTACCTATTTGAAAACAAAGCTTTAAACGGTTGGTGGACTTTATTAAACGATTCATGAATTAGGCAGCGTCTTACCTAACAAAGAGAAAGGGACTCGATTGAACTGTATGGAAGGAAATGTTCTTAAAGGAATAGAAAAAGAGAAAAAGAAAGAATTCATTAGCAAAAACTCCACTGTTTTAGTCAAGGCCACTCTGCTAAGGGGAAGGGGAAAGGTCTATCAGCAAATTTCCTAGTACTGATCAGGGAATTCGTATCT
>NW_027532570.1:0-224 GCF_008692635.1 Crocuta crocuta | reverse complement strand
GCATGTTGCTGTCCAGTTCTCCCAACACCATCTGTTAAAGAGGGTATCTTATTTTCCGTTGGGTATTCTTTCCTGCTTTGTCAAAGATTAGTTGGCTGTATACCTTTGGTCCAGCTCTGAGTTCTCAATTCTTTTCCATTGGTCTATGTATCTGCTTTTATGCCAATACCATACTGTCTTGATGACAGCTTTGTAGTAGACGCTAAAGTCTGGGATGGTGATAC
>NW_027532569.1:0-498 GCF_008692635.1 Crocuta crocuta | reverse complement strand
TTTCAAAAAACCAACTCTTGGTTTCATGCATCTGTTCAATTGTTTTTTTTGGTCTCTATGTTGTCTCTTTCTGCTCTTATTTTTACTATTTCTCTTCTTCTACTGAGTTTATGCATTCTTGTTGCTCTGCCTCTAGTTCCGTTAGGTGAGCTGTTAGATTTTGGACTTGANTTTTGGACTTGAGCTTTTTCTAATTTCTTGAAATAGGCCTGGAGTGCAATGTACTTTCCTCTCAGGAATGCCTTTGCTACATCCCATAGATTTTGGATTTTTCATTTGTTTCCCTATATTTTTTAATTTCCACTCTAATGCCTGATTGGCCCATTCATTCATTAGTAGGATTAGTAGGATGTTCTTTAACCTCCATGTTTTGGGAGGTTTTCCAGACTTCATCCTGAAATTAATCAATTTCAAGTTTCAAAGCATTATGATCTGAGAGTGTGCATGGAATATTCTCAATTCTTTTATATTTATTTAGGGTTGCTTTATGTCCCAGTA
>NW_027532568.1:0-523 GCF_008692635.1 Crocuta crocuta | reverse complement strand
ACTTTCTCTAGAGTCTTTATTAAGAAGGGATGCTGTATTTTGTCTCATGCTTATTTCTGAATCTATCGACAGGATCATATGGTTTTTATCTTTTCTTTTGTTAATGTGATGTATCACATTGATTGTTTTGTGAATATTGAACCAGCCCTGTAACCCAGGAATGAATCCCACTTGATCATNTTGATCATGGTGGATAATTCTTTTTACGTGTTGTTGCATTCGATTTGCAAGTATCTTGTTGAGGATTTTTCCATCTGTATTCATCAAGGATATTTGTCTATAGTTCTCTTTTTTTTGCGGGGTCTCTATCTGGCTTGGGAATCAAAGTGATGCTGGCTTTGTAGAATGAGTCCAGAAGTTTTCCTTTGAATTCTATTTTTTGGAATAGCTTGGGAAGAATGGGTATTAATTCTGTTTTAAATGTCTGCTAAATTCCCCAGGGAAGTCATTTGGCCCAGGGTCCTTATTTGTTGGGAGGTTTTTGATAACTGATTCAATTTCTTCAATAGTTATGGGTCTGTTC
>NW_027532567.1:0-1701 GCF_008692635.1 Crocuta crocuta | reverse complement strand
GAGGGAAACAGACTCTCTGGGGGGTGGTGTGGGCACGGTGTTTGTAAAAGCACCCCCAGCCTTCGTGTGCGGCCGGGCGTGAGAGCCCCTGGTCACAGTGATTCCCACCGGAGTGCGGCTTGGCTTTCAACCATGTGCAAGCAATGTGCACGTGTGTGTCAGCAGCGTGCTCCCCGTGCCTGGGCCCACATCCGAGCCTCTCCTTTGGATCCGGAGACCGCACTTGAGGGCTGGACAGACAGTGGGCACACTGTGAGTTTTAATGGGACCGTGGAAGTGCCCCGCTGCTCGTTTACGCGCCTGCCCACGAGAAGTTTCCCCCACACCTTCCTTCATGCTTGATAGCATCAAACTTTGATTTGGGGCCCATCTGATGAGAACAGAACACGGCGCCAGAGAGCTGCAGACTTTGCGTACCCGTTTGGCAAGATCTCGGAGATAGAGTTGTTGAGAGACGGAGCCAAGTGGCGCTGCAGAGATTCACGCGGCAGACGGACGAGGCAGGCCGCAGAGCGAGGGGCAGGGACTCCCCTGGAGCCACCCACCGCCGCTCGCCGCGTCCTTCAGGGAGCAGCGGGGGCCACACGGGGACGCGGAGACCCTCGGGGACGCTCTCTGTGCCCGGAACATGTTCATATCTGCAGGGAGAAGGAGTTCAGCTCTGTCATTAGAGATGGACCTTTCAACACTTAGGGGAAGTTACGTGGAGACACACTGCGTGCGTACGTGTGGGACAGAGACAAAGCCAACGTGGTGGGGTGTTAGGATGTTACCATTTGCGGTTCCTGAAATCACGGTTGTCCACAAATTCCCGTACTGTTCACAGTACTCGCCCACAAGTCTGAAAGCGTGTCAGGGATGCGCACTGCAAAAATCCTTAAAGCGGAAAGCCGGGGCTGGCTGCCTCTTCCCGGCGAGCAGTCTCGGCGAGTCCTGCTGGGTTCCCAGCCGGGCCGTGGGTACGAGACGGAGGGCGGGCTGGACTGTGCGCCTCGGTCACGCCCACCCCGGCCTTGCCCCGTCCCCACACAGGACAGAGCAACTTCCTCTTCAAAGCCCATCCTGCTTAAACCAAAATGCCCCCCGGGACTGAAGTTCAAAGCAACACAGAGAAGGGCTGTTTGGTGCCAGTGTTTGGCCTGGGGATTTCAGGGATTACAAAGCCCTGTGTTGCAGGCTCGGAACCAGGGGGCCTCAGGTGCGAAAGGCCTTTGAACACCGAGAACTCTTTAGAGGCCCGAGCAAATTGAGGACAAGCCAGCTGGGCCGCCCAGGAGGGGGCCGGCTGTTGACCCTTTCCTTCCAGTCTTAGAAAAACAAATACTTGATATTCTGCGGGCTGAGTAAACTCATTAAAAGGATCTCCAACTTCCCGCCTTTCCAGGGAGCAGGAGGTGGGGGCGACCCGGGCTCGGGAATCTCGGTCTTCTCTCATTGCCTGCTTCCGGCCACATCAGGGCAAGACAGAGAGCCGCGCACGCCTGGTCCTGGGCGTCATCGGACCGCCGACCCAGTGGTCTTACCGGTCACTGCAGCCCCTCCGGCCGGACGCCTCCGTGCACACCGCCCGCCGCAGGTGTGAGCCAAAGCCACCCCCCGTTTCCACACACTCCCCATTAAACATGCTGTCAGGAGAGAACAGAAGTCGGGCCTGGATGTGACAGCCTCTGCTCTCAGGGGCTCGGGGGCCTGGGGGGAACT
>NW_027532566.1:0-798 GCF_008692635.1 Crocuta crocuta | reverse complement strand
TCATGTTATTAACTACCAGCAAACACAAAGACCTAAAAAGACCTCCCAAAGCTACATGATACTGTATTTTCCTCAGTTAGTAGAAACAAAGACCACAGAAATGAACGAAGTTCATTGATGAAAGCTCATTGTTGAAAGCTCTGAAAGGCTTCGTTCAGAGCCCCTGACTGCACTCCTAATTTATAGCCCTCCCATTCCCAAGCCAGAATTTACTGTGTAAAGATGAGACCTGCGAAATCATGGACTGACATGATTAGTGACAGTTGTCACTAAGTCTATTTTACAAGATCCAAACATTGTGAGATTTCTACCTGAAGCCAGGGGAAGTTCAAAAGTTAAGTTGATCGATCAGGAGGGAAAAAAAATGTTAGAGCATAACATAAAGGCAAACATAGAAAAACCTACCATTTTCATCTCTCAGAAAAGCTTTTGTGGAGTTAATGGCAGTGAGCTCTGAAAGAAATGAAAGCAAGTATTATTCAATTATTCATATCCATTATTTGACATGGTCTATGTTGTGGATAGTTGTGGAATGATAGTTGTGGAAAGATAGGTAGATTAGGAAGATAGATAGATAGATAGATAGATACATACATACATACATACATAGAATCTGTCAACAAACTGGGAAGAGCCATTATAAGTAGGAGCCCCACAATTCCAGAAATGTTGATCTGATACTTTGTAATTCAGTGGATCAATTAATATATTGTATTTCTGCACAGAAAGATGTTGAAGTTCATGAATTTTTTGTTCTCCTCACAACTGGAGGGTAATGTCTCAGACTATCTTGTTTTC
>NW_027532565.1:0-893 GCF_008692635.1 Crocuta crocuta | reverse complement strand
GCCCGCTGGAGTAATAAAGTTGGGTTCTCCCCATTCTCCGCCTGCCGCTGGAGTTTTCTCCAGTCTCGGTCTATTTTTCCACAATGTTGTCACCCCCAAAACATCATCACAGGCCTTTTCAGGACAGGATCTTATTTGTTTTTGTTATTGGACAAGATAATCCCCTTAAAATTTAGAAGGCTTTAGGCACCTGGGTGGCTGGTTGGTTAAGTATACAGCTCTTTTTTTTTGTTTAACAATTTTTAAAATGTTTTTTCCATTTATTTTTGAGAGAGGGAGGGAGGGAGAGAGTGTGTGCGTGCATGGGAGCAAGGAAGGAGCAGATACAGAGAGAGACACAGAATCCGAAGCAGCTCCAGGCTCTGAGCTGTCAGCACAGAGCTCTATGCGGGGCTCGAACTCACAAACCTGAAGATCATGGAGGCACCTGGGTGGCTCAGTCAGTTAAGCGTCTGACTTCGGCTCAGGTCATGATCTCACGGTTCATGGGTTCGAGCCCCGTGTCGGGCTCTGTGCTGACAGCTCAGAGCCTAGAGCCNATTCTGTGTCTCCCTCTCTCCCTGCCCCTCCCCTGTTCACGCTGTCTCTCTCTCTCTCTCTCTCTCTCTCTCGCAGAAATAAATTTAAAAAATTTAAAAATTAAAACAAAAACAAAAAAACCTAGAGATCAAGACCTGAGCTAAAGTCAGACGCTTAACCTACTGAACCAACCGGGCGCCCCAAGCATCCAGCTCTTGATCTTAGCTCAGGTCATTATCTTAGGGTTTGTTGGTGGGATTGAGCTCCATGTTGGGGTCTGTGCTGATAGGTGGAGGCTGTTTGGTAGTCTCCCTCTCTCTCTCTCTCTTTCTCTCTCTGTCTGTCCTTTCTCTGCTCATTCTTTCTCCCCCCCC
>NW_027532564.1:0-556 GCF_008692635.1 Crocuta crocuta | reverse complement strand
TCTCTCCTAGAAATAAATAAAAAAATATTTAAAATAAAATAAAATAAAATAAGTCTCTTGTAGCCAGCATAGATGTGTTTTTTTTTAAATCCACTTTGACACACTATGCCTTAATATTAAATCATCTAATCCACTTACAGTCTGATTAATTTTTCATATTTATTAATGATAAGAATTTAATGCCATTTTGGTGTTGTTTTCTCTTTGTTTTGGGATATTTTCTCTGTTCCATTCTAATCCTNAATCCTATTCCTACTCAAATTGTCGTCTTTAATAATTTTTGCAGATGATTTATTGGGCAAGAACTCCTTTAGGTTTTGTTTCTCTGGGAAACTCTATCTCTTTTATCTCTTCTGAATAATAGCATTTCTGGATAGCATACTATTGACTTTAGATTTTTCCCATTCATTACATTGAATATATTATGGAATCCTTTTCTTGCTTTCCAAGTTTCTCTAGAGAGACCTGTTACTAACATTACTTGTCTTCTCTTGTGAGTTAGGGACTTCTGTTTTGTTGCTCCTTTCTTTTTTTAACGTCTTATTTATTTCTGAGA
>NW_027532563.1:0-613 GCF_008692635.1 Crocuta crocuta | reverse complement strand
AGAAGCCCTTAGCTAACATCATCCTCAATGGGGAAAAACTGAGAGATTTCACCCTGAGATCTGGAACACGACAAGGATGTCCAGTCTCACTGTTGTTTAACATAGTGCTGGAAATTTTAGTATCAGCCATCAGACAATAAAAAGAAATAAAAGGCATCATGTATTGGCAAAGAATAAGTCAAACTTTCACCTTTCGCAGATGACACGATACTCTACATAGAAAACCCGACAGACTCCACAGAAGCCTATTAGAACTGATCCAACAATTCAGCAAAGTTGCAGAGTACAAATCAATGTACAGAAATCGGTTTCATTCTTATACACCAACAATGAAGCAAGAGAAAGAGAAATCAAGAAGNTCCCATTCACAATTGCACAAAAACCATAAAATACCTAGGAATAAACCGAACCAAGGATACAAGAGATCTGTATGATGAAAACTATAGAAAACTTATGAAAAAATTGAAGAAGACACAAAGAAATGGAAAAACATTCCATGCTAATGGATTGGAAGTATAAATATAGTTAAAATGTCATTACTCCCCAAAACAATCTACACATTCAATGTAATTCCAATCAAAATTGCACCAACATACTTCTCAAAACTAGAACA
>NW_027532562.1:0-529 GCF_008692635.1 Crocuta crocuta | reverse complement strand
GGAGTTCTCTGTGCCTCTTGGATTTCAACGTCTGTTTCCTTCCCCTAGATTGGGGAAGTTCTCTGCTATAATTTGCTCCAGGACTCCTTCAGCGCCTTTCCCTCTCTCTTCCTCTTCTGGAATTCCTATGATACGGATATTATTCTGTTTGATTGTATCACTGAGCTCTCAAACTCTCCTTTTGTGNTCTCCTTTTGTGTTCCTGGATCAGCTTATCTCTCTTTTACTCAGCTTCCTCTTTTTCTATAATTGTGTCTTCCTAATTACTTATTCTCCTTTCTGCCTCTTCAATCCGTGCATTGGACGCCTCCATTTTATTTTGCATCTCATTTATAGCATTTTTTTAATTCATCACAACTATTTTTAAGCTCCATAGTCTTTGTAGCAATAGTTTCTCTGATGTCTTCCATGCCCTTTTCAAGCCCAGAGATTATTTTTATGACTACTGTTATAAATTCTTGTTCAGTTATTTTGCTTATATCTATTTTGAGAAGTTCTTTAGCTGTCAATTCTTCCTGGAATTTCTTTG
>NW_027532561.1:0-504 GCF_008692635.1 Crocuta crocuta | reverse complement strand
CACAAATCATATGCCTTCACTCTTGTGGAATTTATGATACAAAACTGGTGAACATAGGGGAAGGGAANGGGGAAGGGAAGTGAAAAAATATAAAAACAGGGAGGGGGACAATACAGGAGACTCTTAAATATAGAGAACAAACTGATGGGTGCTGGAGGGGTTGTGAGTGGGTGGATGGATAAATGGGCAAAGGACATTGAGGAAGACACTTGTTGGGATGAGCACTGGGTGTTATATGTAGGGGATGAATTACTGGACTCTACTCCTAAAATCATTATTGAACTCTGGATGCAAATTAAAAACACTGATGTGGTACAAACAATGCAGTAATATTCAGAGTTAAAATTAATGAAGCCTTGCCATTTCCAACAACATGGATGGATTTAGAGTGTATAAAGCTAAGCTAAATAAATCAGACAGAGGAAGACAAACACCATATGATTTCACTCTTATGTGGAATTTAAGAAAAAAACAAATAAACAAACAAAGAAAAAAGAGAAAAAA
>NW_027532560.1:508-781 GCF_008692635.1 Crocuta crocuta | reverse complement strand
CTATGTTGTTTATTTCTGCTCTGATTTTTACTATTTTCTTCTCCTACCTGGTTTGCGGTGCTCTTGTTGCTCTGCCTCTAGTTCCTCTAGGCGAGCTGTTAGATTTTGCACTTGCGCTTTTTCTAATCTCTTGAAATAGGCCTGTAGGAAATAGGAGTGCAATGTACTTTCCTCTTAGAACTGCCTTTGCCGCATCCCATAGAGTTTGGATTGTTGTATTTTCATTTTCATTTGTTTTCATATATTTTTAAATTTCTTCTCTAATTGCCTTAT
>NW_027532560.1:0-231 GCF_008692635.1 Crocuta crocuta | reverse complement strand
TGTGTCATTCAAGTCTGTTGTTTCTTTAGTGATTTTCTGTCTGGTTGATCTATCCATTGCTGTAAGTGGAGTATTAAAGTCCCCTACTATTAGCACATTCTTATCTATAAGATTGTTTCTGTTCGTGATTGTTTTAAATATTTAGATGCTCCCATATTTGGTGCGTAGACATTTATTATTGTTAATTCTTCCTGATGGATAGACCTGTAATTATTATATAATGCCCTTCTT
>NW_027532559.1:622-767 GCF_008692635.1 Crocuta crocuta | reverse complement strand
AAACAAAATCCATCCATTTGCTGTCTACAAGAAACTCACTTTAGACTGGAGGACACCCCCAGATTGAAAGTAAGGGGATGGAGAAATATCTATCATGCCACAGGAAGTAAAAAAAAAAAAAAAGCTGGAGTAGCTATACTTATAT
>NW_027532559.1:0-224 GCF_008692635.1 Crocuta crocuta | reverse complement strand
GGGACATAAAGCAGCCCTCAATAAATATAAAATAATTGAGATCATACCATGCACACTTTCAGATCACAATGCTATGAAACTCGAAATCAATCACAGGAAGAAATCTGGAAAACCCCCAAAAACATGGAGGCTAAAGAGCACCCTACTAAAGAATGAATAAGCCAATCAGGCAACTAGAGAAAAATTAAACAATATATGGAAACAAATGAAAATGAAAACACAAC
>NW_027532558.1:0-588 GCF_008692635.1 Crocuta crocuta | reverse complement strand
CAATTTGGGGAAGGAAAGGAAGTACAAAACATTTTTAAATGTAATACATAAAGACCAATCAAAAATTATATCACGAGTTTATAAATTAATGAACTTTTTCATTTTACATTGTTTCTACCTAATATATTCCATTTGTATCAAAGAAAATCTTGGTATAAAAATCATATTATAATAAGATTACATTTTAAAAGTAGCAATTTTTAGGATACCTGGTGGCTCAGTTGGTAAAGCATCTGACATTAGCTCAGGTCATGATCTCATGGTGGTTTGTGGGTACAAGCTCTGTGTCAGGCTCTGTGCTGACAGCTCCGAACCTGGAGCCTGTCATATTCTGTGTTTCCCTCTCTCTCTTTCTAGCCCTCCCCTGCTCATGCTCTGACCGTCTCTCTCTCAAAAAAAATTAAATAAGCCATTTTTGGAGACCAATCAGATATNCATTTTTGGAGACCAATCAGATATTTCCTTTTCTATTTTAAAAGAGTACCAGAAAATAATATTTGTGTTTCAGTGGTCTTGATTATCGTGAGAACTCAATAAAAAAACATAGAAACTTATCCACAGTGATTAATATATAATTGGTCAGTACAT
>NW_027532557.1:0-550 GCF_008692635.1 Crocuta crocuta | reverse complement strand
CAATGGGATATCATATCATACCTGTTTGGATACCTGTTTCCAAAAAACAGTAAATACTTAACAGGTGTTGGGAAGGATGTGGAGAAACTGGAACCCTTATACACTTTGGTCAGAATACCGCATGGCACAGCCATATGGCAAATATGGATTTTACATAAAAATTAGGAACAGAACNACTGTGTGATCTACCAATCTTACTCATAGTATATTTCCAAAAAAAAAATTCAAACTCCCAAAGATATACCAGAAACTCCATGTTCATTGTATCATGATTCACAATAGCCAAGATAGGAAACAACCAGGGCACCTGGTGACTCAGTCAGTTAAGCGCTCAACTCTTGGTTTCAGCTCGGGTCATGATCTTGCAGTTCTGAATTCCAGTCCAGCGTTGAGCTGTGTGCTGACAGCATGAGCCTGCTTGGGATTCTCTCCCTCCCTCTCTCTCTGCCACTCTCCTGCAGGCTCCTTCTCTCTCTCTCTTAAAATGAACAAATAGTTAAAAAAATTTTTTTTCAAATAGGAAACAACCCAAATGTCCATTGACATTTGG
>NW_027532556.1:0-271 GCF_008692635.1 Crocuta crocuta | reverse complement strand
GCAAGCAGGCCAAATGCTGCCATATCAGATTATTGTATTCGCATCCGGCTGATGGTGTATTTCATGAGCAAGATCCCAAAGGAAGGAACAGTAAGAAATAGCTGCCAATGCTAAACCGGTATTTGTTNCAAAAAAAAAAAAAAAAAAAAAAAAAAAACCTCACTAGCCAGACTGCATGGACTCCACCAGATTTAAAGAGAGGAGCCAGACTTACTACACATTGCACATACAGCATTGCTGTGATTAAGCTATCCACTCCTACAGGGTCCTT
>NW_027532555.1:525-800 GCF_008692635.1 Crocuta crocuta | reverse complement strand
GCCGCACTCCCTGAAGTTGCAGAGCGTAAATCTGACACCATTAAAAGTTTGGTTATTCCTGATGTAGTAGTCATTTGTAAGGGTTGTTGGAAAATAAAGGGGTTACTTGAGGAGTGGGAGGCGTAGCCAATTGAGTCCCCGGCATTGTTCTTGGGCCCCGGGGACAGAGGCCCACTAAGTAGTTTCCCGAATGTGGGTTGCCAATAGGATTGCCGTATTTATCAGTTTTAGAACGACATTCATTGGTCCAATGAAGCCCCTTGCCACATCGGCGG
>NW_027532555.1:0-288 GCF_008692635.1 Crocuta crocuta | reverse complement strand
TTTACATTCCGGGTTTGCATTTTCAAAAGCGAGTGTCTGCAAAAGTATCTCCGAGATTTCATCACGTCCAACAGCCTGCTCAACAGCCACCCGCAATCTAGCAAGAAAATCAGTATAGGGTTCATTGGGTCCTTGTAAAGTTTTTGTAAAAGAAGGCTGAGCGTGGCCAGTAGGTACAACACGGCGCCAAGCCCAAGCCCTAAGCAATACCTGGAGCACCTGCTGTAAATCCTGTTCAGAATCTTGAGCCTGATCTCTTAAGGCTCGAAATTGTCCCTCTCCCATCAA
>NW_027532554.1:0-473 GCF_008692635.1 Crocuta crocuta | reverse complement strand
CCAGCCCTACACAAAATCCTGCCGGGGACTCTCTGAGGGAAGTGTTTCAGGGAACGCAAGATACGACAGACACCACCACAAGCATGAATCCCACAAAGGACACATTGACTCCAAACCCACATATTTCAACAATAACACTGAATGTAAATGGGCGGAATGCTCCAATCAAAAGCCATAGGGTAGCAGAATGGATTAAAAAAAATGCATCAGAGAGAGGCAAGATGACGGAGAATTAGGAAGCACTGTATATTTCGCCTGCACTCATCTCTCAAACAGAGATAGGTCTGAGGTCGTAGGACACTGAGACACAGGAATTTGGGAAGAGAAAGAGACAGAGTACACTGGGAAGGAAACCTCATGAGTGCCTGAGTGCGAACTCGGGAAAAAAAGCAGAACAGGACCAGAGACACGGAGGAAGGGGAAGGAACCCGGCTCCCAAGCAGCTGCACTGAGTGACAAACCGGTGAGTGGTG
>NW_027532553.1:401-544 GCF_008692635.1 Crocuta crocuta | reverse complement strand
GGTTCCTAGACAAATATTTATGTACTCAAGCCCTTTATTTAACTTATTAACTGTAGAGGCTTCCGAAACCTTCAAGATAAAGGCAATGGTACAGTACTTTTGTGTAATGTGTAA
The DNA here is from genome assembly GCF_008692635.1 of Crocuta crocuta. Taxonomy (NCBI): domain Eukaryota; kingdom Metazoa; phylum Chordata; class Mammalia; order Carnivora; family Hyaenidae; genus Crocuta; species Crocuta crocuta. The sequence goes on along the minus strand of NW_027532553.1, from coordinate 430 downwards.
TTGTTATCACTTTTCCTTGCTATCTAGTG
>NW_027532553.1:0-142 GCF_008692635.1 Crocuta crocuta | reverse complement strand
AGTCTTTCTGCAGCGGGAGCTGAGGGTCTCGGGCTACGGACGTGGAGTGGGCTGCAGGGTGGGTGGCTGTACCGTAGGCGTTGTTGGTCGTGGAGACAGAAATCTGAAGCGAGCGGGCGTCTTGGCTGGGAAGGCGAAGGAA
>NW_027532552.1:329-1120 GCF_008692635.1 Crocuta crocuta | reverse complement strand
GTGGCCAAAGTAGCTGAGGCTGCGCGGAACTGGGACACAGGTTTGTACTAATATGAAAACTCCATTCCCGCCTCGATCTACCACGATGTGTGTCATCGCAGGAACTTATGCACAAGAGTTCACGTAGAAATTCACCAATGTCGGCTCAATCCGTCCCTGCTCAGAGCAGTCGGGGGGGAGGGGCGGGACCAGGGTGCAGGCTTCACACTCACATCAGAGGTGTCGCCAGAGGCTGGATTCGCTGCTTCTTCCAATTAAATCTCCATCCTGACCTGGCCTGGCGTGTGGACCTCAGTGTAGACAGGACGGAGAGGGGTCTCCTGTTTTAAATGTGCTTCACCCGATCCCTGAAATGCAGACAAAGGAACAGGGAGGCCACAGAGGGACCCACACAGATGCCATGCTGGTCACATGACCTCCCCCCACAGCGCCCAGTCCTGCTTGAACCCATGTTAATACTGCATGTCTCAAATGGAAACAGAGGAAGCCAGAAACTGCAGATGAGTGGGTTTGACCAACTCACACCCAGGCTCACAGTGACAGGGAAACCCAGCCTCACCTTGTCCCTGCCGTCCCGGGACACCTGCATGGCTTCGTGGACGCCACCACCATGGTCCCTGGGCTTCTCCTGCGACCCTGCACCTGAGCCCCACACACACGGAGCTGAATCTGAGCCTTGGGAACCTTGCCCTCCCCCCACCAGGACCCCCACGGTGATGCCCACACCCACCAGCCTCCCGGGGGACATTCCCTGAGCAGCAAAATGCAGGGGAGGGAGCTGAGGGTCAGTG
>NW_027532552.1:0-238 GCF_008692635.1 Crocuta crocuta | reverse complement strand
CGTGCACCTGCCTCTCCCAGTCTCCAAGCTCTTCCTCTCCCCACGTGAGCACCGCAGGTACAGCCCAGCTCCGAGGATCAGCAGCGCGACCCCAAGAGCCCCCAGGATGTTTCGAAGTAAATACGCAACAGCCTGTCCGTGTGGACCTGTTTCTCGCTCAGAGACAGTGAAGAAGGATGAGAAAAGGGACAGTGTCAGACGCCCATCACCAAGCACGTGGAGGCGTCTGAAGGGACGG
>NW_027532550.1:302-594 GCF_008692635.1 Crocuta crocuta | reverse complement strand
ATTCTGTGTCTCCCTCTCTGCCCCTCCCCCACTCACACTCTGTCTTTCTCTCTCAGGAAATAAATAAACATTAAAAATGTTTTTTAAAATAAAATTTATTTGTGTATATTGAGAGAGAGAGAGAGCACAGGGGAGAGGCAAAGAGAGAAAGAGAAAGAGAGGGAGAGAGAGAGGGAAAGAGAGAATCCCAAGCAGGCTCCACACTGTCAGCACAGAGCCTGACTCAGGGCTCAACCTCATGAACTGTGAGATCATGACCTGAGCCGAAATCAAGAGTTGATTCTTAAACCTG
>NW_027532550.1:0-295 GCF_008692635.1 Crocuta crocuta | reverse complement strand
ATTATCTTGTTTATTTATTTATTTAAAAATTATTTATATGGAGAGAGAGAGAGAGAGCATAGAGGAGGGGCAGAGAGAGAGAGAGGGAGAGAAAATCCCAAGCAGGCCCACCCTGTCAGCCTGGAGCCCGACTCGGGGCGCAGACTCACCAACGAGATCATGACCTGAGCCGAAGTTGGACGCTTAACCGACTGAGCCATCCAAGTGCCCCTAAAATTTTTAACGCTAAAAATTCATTAGGAGGAAATGGTTTTGAAAGCTTTTTAAAAAAAAAACTTTTGGAGATTTCTCAGAT
>NW_027532549.1:0-500 GCF_008692635.1 Crocuta crocuta | reverse complement strand
GCCAGTTTCACTATGATATATAGTGCAGAAGATCGATTCAAGTTACGTCTGGGAGGAGTTCTCTATGCCTCTTGAATTTCAACATCTACTTCCCTCCCCAGTTTGGGGAAGCTCTCTGCTATAATTTGTTCCAGGATTCCTTCAGCACCTTTCCNTTTCCCTGTCTCTTCCTCTTCTGGAATTCCTATGATACGGATATTGTTCTGTTTGATTGTATCGCTGAGCTCTTGAACTCTTCTTTCATGTTCCTGGATTAGTTTATCTCTCTTTTTCTTAGTTTCTTCTTTTTCTATAATTGTGTCTTCTAAATCACTTATTCTCATTTCTGTCTCTTCAATCCGTGCATTGGATGCCTCCAGTTTATTATGTATCTCATTTATAGCATTTTTAATTCATCATAACTATTTTTATGCTCCATGGTGTTTGTAGCCATAGTTTCTCTGATGTCTTTCATCCTTTTTTCAAGCCCAGCGATTAATTTTATGATTATTTTTCTAAAT
>NW_027532548.1:0-492 GCF_008692635.1 Crocuta crocuta | reverse complement strand
GTAATAAAAAATAATCTGAACTTGCTCTCTCTCAAGTTGTTTTCCAAGGACATCTTGGGATTCCTATAGGGAATGGGTTTCCCATTGTCAGCCTATGACAAATGGATCAGGGAGCAGCACAGGCCAGAAAGTAGTGATAACCTTTCACAGGTAGAGTATGNGAGTATGTACAGTTTCCAAAAGGGCCTACAGGTGCAGAGTGACATCAGAAATAGGGATCTGTAGTAGTGACTAATCGATCGTGGCTTAATGGGGATTGAACTGATGTGTAGACCCTTGGAGAATTTCATGCATATGACTGGAAAACTCTAGGTCTCGTGAGCTGAAGCCTACAATCAAGCTTCTGACTCAGTGCCTGGACCTAAGCCAGTTCACGTGCCAGAGAGCACTGCTCGAAGGTGAAGCCACGTCCTCTTGAGAAACTTAGCCAGAGATGTTTGGAGAACTTTTGCTTCAATATTTTCTGAGAGGAACTCAGGGAATTTTCCTCAA
>NW_027532547.1:0-521 GCF_008692635.1 Crocuta crocuta | reverse complement strand
CCATACTAGAAAACAATTTGACATGATTTATAAAGTTAATCACATACCATTTGACAAAACAATCCTACTCCTGAGTATTTACCCAAGAGAAATGAGAATTTATATTTACATAAAACCTTTACACAGATGTTCATACCGATCCATAATACCTCAAACTAGAAGCTACCCAGATGCCTTCCAATGGATGAATGGATTAACAAATGGTGGCACATCCATGCAAGGGAATACTACTGAGAAAATAAAAGTAACAGACTATTTTTACAACCAGTACTTTGGATGACGTTAAAAAGCATTATATAAATGAAAGGGGCTGGCATCAAAAAGTTATATACTGTTTTACTTATACATGTTTTGACATTTTTAAAGACAAAGCTCCAGTGTNGACCAATGGTTACCAGGAGTTAAGTATGGTGATGGCTCTGACTGTAAAGGAGAATATGAGAGAGTTTGGGGGGAATGATAGAAATCTTATTTGTTGTGGTGGTTACACAAATCCATATGTATTAAATATAGAACTGTTG
>NW_027532546.1:0-770 GCF_008692635.1 Crocuta crocuta | reverse complement strand
GACACCCAGCCAGCCTGACACACAGCGGGGGCTCCGACTCCTCAGCTGCCCTTCCCATCCCCGGGCACTCTCTCTGCACTCTCAGGCACTTCTCCCTGCCCCCTCCATGTCCCTTCCCTGCCACCGCTGGGTCTGAACCTCCCTCACCCAGACACGGCCTGTGAAAGGAAGGGTGTGGGGGAACAAGTGGGCGCAGCAGTCCCCTGGCCCGCATCCTGAGTGAGCGACAGGGCAGAGTGGGGCTGGGGTGCCTACCTGGTGACACACAGTTATAACTGCCCATTTCACTCTGTCGGGTGGGCCGCTTAGGGAGGTTGGCGTCTGCCACCGGCCGCAATCAGGGACGGGGAGAGCCCTGCTCTGGGGCCTCGGGCCAGCCCTCTGCTCACTCTGGAGCTCTCCCCATAGAAGAACGGGTCGGCTCTCCTCCAGATCCCTCCAGCCTCTGCCGCCACCAGGTCCGGCCACCAGCTCCTCAGCCGGCCNAACACAGCAGCCCCCAGCCCGTCTCTCGTTCCCTCCTGTCCCCTCACAATCCATCCTCCATGCAACAGCCAGAAGGATCTTTTAAAACCCTAAATCAGGGCACCTGCGTCGCTCAACTGGTTACGCATCCGACTCTTGATTTTGGCTCAGGTCATGATCTCATAGTTCGTGAGTTCAAGCCCCACATCAGGCTCTCTGCGCACAGCATGAAGCCTGCTTGGGATTCTCTCCCTCTCTCGCTCTCTGCCCCTCCCCCATTCACACTCTCATGCTCTCTCTCTCCC
>NW_027532545.1:0-490 GCF_008692635.1 Crocuta crocuta | reverse complement strand
TGTTCCCCCGGATCCCGGCCCCGCAGGACAATGGGATCAGTGAACCCAAGGAGGCGAGGGCGTCCAGTGGCAACCCCGGAGGGAGGAGAGGGGCTGGCCAGGCGCCTGATGCCAGGCCTGCACTGGCTGGAGGCCGCAGGGGGGCTCAGCACAGACAGCTCCTCNTGCCTCCGGCCCAGAGGCCAGAGTGCGGGCAGGTCTCGGACATGGGGTCACACAGGGGGCGGTCTGAGGGCAGCCAGGCTAGTTCCTGGCGGGGAGAGCAGCTCGGTGCAGGGCGGGGATAGCACAGGCACCGGGTGTTACAGCAGCCTGAATGGGGCGAGCACCGTGTCACGTGTGCGTGCATTTTCACGTATTTGAGGTTCTTTCCGCAGCACACGTTTCCCCCCTCGGCCACACCCTCCCTGCGAATGGCCCACGGGCTTGCCTATCCGGCTGCCCAGCCCCAGGGGAAAAGCCTTTTCTCTTGGCTCCTCAGTGCTGTTAG
>NW_027532544.1:0-559 GCF_008692635.1 Crocuta crocuta | reverse complement strand
ATAAGCAACATACCTGAGCAAGAATTTAGAACAAGAATCATAAAATTAATCGCCTGGCTTCAAAAAAGCATGGACGACATCAGAGAAACTAATGGCTACAAAAAATATGGAGCTTAAAAATAGTTATGGTGAATTAAAAAATGGGATAAATGAGAAACATANCAGAGGCTTCCAATGCACGGATTAAAGAGGCAGAAAGGAGAGCAAGTGATTTAGAAGACACTATTATAGAAAAAGAAGAAACTGATAAAAAGAGAGATAAACTGATCCAGGAACATGAAAGGAGAATACGAGAGCTCAGCGATACAATCAAATGGAACAATATCCATATAGTAGGAATCCCAGAAGAAGAAGAGAGTGGGAAAGGTGCTGAAGGAGTCCTGGAACAAATTATAGCATTGAACTTCCCAAACCTGGAGAGGGAAGTAGACGTTGAAATTCAAGAGGCACAGAGAACTCCCCTCAGACGTGATTTGAATCGGTCTTCTGCAAGACATATCATAGTAAAACTGGAAAAATATAAGGACAAAGAGAGAAGTTTGAAAGCAGCTTGGGAGAA
>NW_027532543.1:0-492 GCF_008692635.1 Crocuta crocuta | reverse complement strand
AGAGGGAGGGAGAATACTTGGGAAAAGTAGCTGGAGAATTAAGAAAGTCTGTGGAAGAAGATGGTAGAGAAAAAGAGGGGGTCATCTACAAATTTGTGGACATTTAATGGAGGAGGAAATGTAAACAAGTGGAAAGGNGTGGAAAGGACTGCACACATCTGGAAAATGAGGTGACAGAGCAGAGAGAGGGGAAAGATAACAAAGAAAGGGTTGGAGGAAATGTATCTAAACACTGAAAACAAACAAACAAACAAACAAACAAACAAAGGATGCCGAAGTTGTCACTTGCCGTATCCAGGAAAGAATATTTGGATTTAGATTAGCTGGTTCTTGTCAATTGTGTTTGAATAAGGTTGTACCAGCAGCTAGCTCTCTTCAGGTATACATGGTAATTTTTAAAAAGTTTTATTTAAGTAATGTCTATAGACCACATGGGGCTAAAATCATGACTCGAGACCAAGAATCCCACGCTCTTTCAACTGAGCCAGCCAG
>NW_027532542.1:0-561 GCF_008692635.1 Crocuta crocuta | reverse complement strand
ATTGAAAACAGAATTAATACCAATTCTTCTCAAGCTATTCCAAAATCAGAGGCAGGCTCTGGCAGGTCCAGGGTACCCTGAAGGATGGACCGTGGCGGCGAGAGAGAGCGTGAGAGAGCCCTGAGATTCTTTCTGATCACCAGGCAGGCATCTCTGTCCTGTCGGTTTTGGTGTCTTTATTTAAAGGTTCAACAATAGAAAAAAACATCANAACATCACCAAATAATAGCTGTTTGTATTCTGGCTGCTGCAGGAGCCAATGTAGGAGGGGGAGGGGCAAGATGGCAGAGAAGTAAGGAGCTCCGTACTTGCACTCGCACCCATACCTCACACGAAAAGATCTGAAGCCATTGGAAACATTACAAAACCTGAGAGATTGGGAGAAAAAGCACGCAGAATCCACTGAGAAACCCTGCTAACGTGAGTGCGAACTGGGGAAGATAAAATCGGGCGGGGATTGGAGACTCCAGGGCTGGAGGCGATTCCCCTTTGCGGGGAGTGAGGGGAAAAAGAGAAAGTCCGAAACAGAAAAACCTCCGCTCGGGGGAAAAACCTCTGCTC
>NW_027532541.1:0-581 GCF_008692635.1 Crocuta crocuta | reverse complement strand
CCAGCATCAAGAGTCTCCTGATTTGTTCATTTTAGCCACTCTGACAGGCGTGACATGTTATCTCAGTGTGGTTTTGATCTGTATTTACCTGATGAGGAGAGACGCTGAGCATCATTTCATGTGTCTTTTGGCCATCTGGATGTCCTCTTTGGAGAAGTGTCTGTTTATGTCTTCTGCCCATTTCGNCTGCCCATTTCGTCACTGGATTATTTGTATTTCAGGTGTGGAGTTTGGTGAGTTCCTTATAGATTTTGGATACTAGCCACTTATCTGATATATCATTTGCAACTATCTTTGCTCATTCTGTCAGTTGACTATTAGTTTGTTGATTCTTTCCTATGCTGTGCAGAAGCTTTTTATGTTGATGAGGTCCCAGTAGTTCATTTTTGTTCTTGATTCCCTTGCCTTTGAGTATGTGTCCAGTAAGAAATTGCTGTGGTTGAGGTCAAGGAGGTTGTTTCCTGCTTTCTCCTCTAGGGTTTTGATGGTTTTCTGCCTAACATTCAGGTCCTTTATGCATTTTGAGTTCATTTTTGTGTATAGTGTGAGAAAATTATCTAGTTTCATTCTTCTGCATGTTG
>NW_027532540.1:0-1034 GCF_008692635.1 Crocuta crocuta | reverse complement strand
ACGGGATGAAGAAGGCAAAGGAGCTGTGTACAACTCTGACCCACTAGGGTGCTACCAGAGAGACTTCTTTAAGGCTGGAGGCTCAGCAAGTGCCATGCTACAAACCCTGCTTGACAACCAGGTTGGTTTTAAGAACACGCAGAATGTGGAGCATGTTCCACTGTCCTTGGAGCAGAGCCAGTGGAGACGGACATGTACACTAAGAATACACTCAGAATCTGCATCATAACCAAGGAGGGCACCAGGGGGGAAACTGTTCCCCTGAGGAAGAATTGATGTGTGTGCTGTTATCACAAATCACTTCAAAACTGGTTAATTTTATATCTCGGAACTATCAGACTAATTGGCTTTGTTAAAACATGAAAGCTGTTTTTTTTTTTAAAGTAAAACGATGGAAAAGATATATAACGCCAATAATAATTGAAAGAATGCTGTGGTGTGGCTATATTGATACCAGACAAAGTAAACTTCAGAGCAATAAATATTACCAGGAATAAAGAAGGAATTAGATACTTATGAATCAGTTCACCAAGAAGACATAACAATTGTAAATGTATATGCATCTAACAACAGATCTTCAAAATACAACTGATAGAATGTAAAGAGGAACTGAAAGATAGAACTGAAAGAGGAAATAGGCAAATCCATAAATGTATATGGTAACTTCAGTACAGGTATCCCAGATGAATATGAATATAGAAAACCTAAACAACATTATCAATAAGTTGAATGCATCTTCTTATCAAGTGCACATGAAACATATTCTGGGCCACAAATATACCTTAAAATTGTACAAGGATAGAAGTCAAACAAAGTATGCTTGCTGACCATAATGATGTTAAACTAGATAGAAATAACAGAGATATAAAATACCTGGAACACCTTAAATATTTGGAAAACATTACTAAGTAACCAATGAATTAAAGAGAAAAACTCATGGGAAATTAGAACATATTTTGAATTGAAGTACATTTACGTTGCAACATTTGTGAGATACATCTAATGTACTTGTTCAAGGGAAGTATATAGCACTA
>NW_027532539.1:0-419 GCF_008692635.1 Crocuta crocuta | reverse complement strand
GGGTTGGTATCCAAAATCTGTAAAGAACGTATGAAACTCAACACCCCAAAAACAAGTAATCCAGTGGAGAAATGGGCAAAAGACATGAATACACACTTCTCCAAAGACGCNTAGCCAAAGTATGGAAAGAGCCCAAATGTCCATGGATGGATGAATGAATAAAGAAGATTTATCTATATCTATATCTTTTCCTATCTCTATATCTATCTATCTATCTACCTACCTACCTACCTACCTACCTACCTACCTACCTACCTAGTATTACTCGGCAATCAAACAGAATGAATCTTGCCATTTGCAACTATGTGGATGGAACTAGATGCCATTATGCTAAGTGAAATCAGTCAAAGAAAGACAAATATATTATTTCACTCATATGAAGAATTTAAGATACAAAATAGGTGAACAAAAGGGAAGGG
>NW_027532538.1:410-797 GCF_008692635.1 Crocuta crocuta | reverse complement strand
ACAACTGAGGATGGTGCACACTGTTTCCAGTTTCATGTCCTGTCTTCCTGTCTGTTTTATACTCCCACTATTTTTTAGGATAACTGACAGGAAGGGTAGTTGTGAGATATACTTCAAAAGTCTCGAGACAAGCTTGAAATTAGAGTGGACCATCCTAAAATAGTCTGCTGCCTGTTTTTGTAGAGCCCACAGGCTAAGAGTTGCTTGTACAGACGAACTCTTTCAATCAATGTGGTGATAAGGAAAATCCAACATGCAGCCTGCCTAAGTAGAAAGTTATCCCCCAGCAAAAATGAAATCCATTTCATTTAGACGTGAGTTACAGAAAAACTACACACTTATGATTATTATTGCTCATTCTGTCTTTTTTTTAATGTTTTTTTTTTT
>NW_027532538.1:0-404 GCF_008692635.1 Crocuta crocuta | reverse complement strand
GTTTTTTTTTTTTAATTTCTGAGAGAGAGAGAGAGACAGCATGAACAGGGGAGGGTCAGAGAGAGAGGGAGATACAGAATCTGAAACAGGCTCCAGGCTCTGAGCTAGCTCTCAGCATAGAGCCAGATGCGGGGCTAGAACCCACAAACCGTGAGATCATGACCTGAGCTGAAGTCGAACACTTAAACGACTGAGCCACCCAGGAGCCCCAATTATTGCTCATTTTGGACTTTGAATTTCATTAATGGTTTTGTGGAAATATGTTTTCTCACTTGCTATCTAAATACTTACATAATAATCCTGAAGTGTCTCTTTGCCCACAAGCCTAAGCTATTTTTTTCATGAAACTCTGGCTATATCTTTAAGAAATCACTTCTCAAGCAATTTCAGTTTTATTGCTTAAA
>NW_027532537.1:575-814 GCF_008692635.1 Crocuta crocuta | reverse complement strand
ATTTCTCCGTCCCCTTACTTTTAATCTGAAGGTATCTTCAGGTCTGAAATGACTTTCTTGTAGACAGCATATAGATGCATTTTGGTTTTTTATCCCTCTACTACCCTGTGTCTTTTGATTGGAGCATTCAGCCCATTTACATTCAGTGTTATTACTGAGATATGTGGGTTTAGAGCCTTTGTGTCCTTTGTGGAGTTCATGTTTGTGGTGGTGTCTCTGGTATCTTTTTTCCTTGCAAC
>NW_027532537.1:0-241 GCF_008692635.1 Crocuta crocuta | reverse complement strand
ATGATATGCCTTGCAAAGGTTTGTTTCATTTTACGTCTGGGGGGTTCCTCTGAGCCCCTTGTATTTCAACGTTTACTTCTTTTCCCAGGTTGGGGAAGTTCTATGCTATAATTTGTTCCAGGACTCCTTCAGCACCTTTCCCCCTCTCTTCCCTTTCTGGGATTCTATGAATCGGATATTGTTGCATTTGACCGTGTCGCTGAGCTCTCTAACTCTTCTTTCATGTTCCTGGATCAGTTTG
>NW_027532536.1:0-1292 GCF_008692635.1 Crocuta crocuta | reverse complement strand
CAACATTCATTTCATGAAAGCCTTCCAGAAAATAGTGGTGCTTTTATATAAAGCTGAAGTCCTGAGTGAAGAGCCCATTCTGAAGTGGTATAAAGATGCTCACGTTGCAAAGGGGAAGAGTGTCTTCCTTGAGCAAATGAAAAAGTTTGTAGAGTGGCTCAAAAATGCTGAAGAAGAATCTGAGTCTGAAGCTCAAGAAGGTGACTGAATTTTGAAACTACACCCTCAGTAAAGCAAACAGGAGTTGTAGATAAAATGTCAATGTCTCATGTGTCCTGGTTCTTACATCTTCCTACCTCCCTATATCAAGCATGATATAAGGGCTTTCATGGCAAATTTTATTTTAAATGTTTCTATGGTTACTGGAAATGTTGGGTTTAGTTTCTAAAACCATGTTTTAAGTAGCTACAGGAGCTATAGATTGGAATCTAATGTTGCATTAGTCTTTTCGGTTATCTTCTACCTCCTGTATTTTCTACTGTAATAATATAAGTTAAGGCTTTCCACAATGAACAGTTCACTTTATTCCCTGGGTTTTCTATATAAACAGTTTTCAAGATATGATTTGGTTAAAAATAATTTGTTATAAAAATTCTGTTTGCAAATTAAACTGTAAAAGTATCCAAAGTCTCAAAAGGCAATGATTTGTGTGATAATTTGGTATGCCCAAATCCCTGCTCATCATTGAAAATCTCTTATACAGTTATTGAATTCATTAACATGAATCTTGAGTATTTGGACCGTTGCTTGCATGTTGGTATTTTTTGCATTTTTAACCCTGGATGTCCTTGAGCTCAATTGTTTGCTCTCTGGTTTTCATTTTCATTCTTTCGTAAAGCCATGGGGAACAAGCTTGGAAGTGAGTTGTTGGGAAAATTGTGTGTGGCAGAGATGGTGGGAAGAAAAAAGTTGAGCTTGTTTCCATTAGAAATTTTTGCATTCAGTGTGTATCTTTCCAGGCAAAACCGATGAATTTTTTTTCATGCAACCATTTTCAAATGTACCTTAGAAAAATCTTGTCATTTAAAGTATTTTACACTTACAATTGTCATGCACTTAGATTGAAAGGAAAGGACTCATAAAATAGTGTGACTGCCTACCTGGCAGTCAGAAGAGAACATGCGACTCTTGATCTCGTCTTGGGTTCGAGCCTCACATTGGGCGCAGAAATTACTAAAAAAAAAATAAAAAAGTATGAGTAAAGGAAGTGACTGTCAAAGCCCAGTAAGTTGTTAATTATTAAGTGATCAGCATGTTCTAATTGAGACTCTAAATGTAACTCATTTCCTCTT
>NW_027532535.1:294-483 GCF_008692635.1 Crocuta crocuta | reverse complement strand
TTATGGGTCTGTTCAGATTTTCTATCTCTTCCCGTGTGAATTTCGACAGAGAGTGTATTTTTAGGAATTTGTCCATTTCTTCTATGTTGTTTAGTTTGTTGGCATATAATTTTTCATAGTATTCCCTGATAATTGCTTGTATTTCTGAGGGGTTGGTTGTAATAAGTCCATTTTCATTCATGATTTTGT
>NW_027532535.1:0-235 GCF_008692635.1 Crocuta crocuta | reverse complement strand
TTTGTCAAATTTCTTTATTTTTTCCAAAAACCAACTCCTGGTTTGATTGATCTGTTCAACTGTTTCTTTGCTTTCTATGTTGTTTATTTCTGCCCTGATTTATTATTTCTCTTCTCCTACTGGGTTTGAGGTGTTCTTGTTGCTCTCCCTCAAGTTTCTTTAGGTGTGCTGATAGATTTTGCACTTGCGTTTTTTCTCATTTCTTGAAATAGGCCTGGAGTGCAATGTACTTTCC
>NW_027532534.1:0-512 GCF_008692635.1 Crocuta crocuta | reverse complement strand
TTTCTTTCTCCTCAGCTCCTACCATATTCTCCTCTTTCTCTCTCTAAATTAAGCCTCTCTGCCTGGTCATTGTACATTATCTCTTTCTCCCTCCAACCTCCATCATTTCTCTCTTTGTATATGCTCTTCTATCAGCACTGTATACACCCTGCTCTTCATTTCTAGCTGGAAATTCTGGTTTTATGCCTTTAGACTATCCTTTGTGTTTTTTTTTTCNGTTTTTTTTTTCTATTCTTTTCTTTTTTCTTTGTCTTTTTCCCTTTAGGTTTGCTTATTTCTTGGATCTGGCTGTGTGTTTGCATGCCTTTTTTCCCAGTGTGTTTGTCTGTCTGTTTGCCCTTCCAGAGCCAACTCAAGAAACAAGCCAAAGTACACATGATGGAGAGTCCCAAATACCACAATGAGTAGGGAAATAAAATAACCAATGTCACAACAAGAGAGACGAAGAGACACCATTCAAAGAACGGTTCCTGAATGGACAGGCCCTGGACAAAGAGCCTTCTTTAATACAG
>NW_027532533.1:0-537 GCF_008692635.1 Crocuta crocuta | reverse complement strand
TGGCTAGAGGTTTGTCAATTTTGTTTATTTTTTCAAAAAAAAACAACTCTCGGTTTTGTTGATCTGTTCAACTGTTTGTTTTTTTGTTTGTTTGTTTTATTTCTATATTGTTTCTTTCTGCCCTGATTTTTAGTATTTCTCTTCTCCTTCTGGGTTTTGTGTGCTCTTGTTGCTCTTCCTCTAATTCCTTTAGGTGCGCTGTTAGATTTTGTACTTGCGCTTTTTCTAATTTCTTAAAATAGGCCTGGATTGCAATGTACTTTCTTCTTAAGACTGCCTTTGCTATATCCCAAAGAGCTGTGATTGTTGTATTTTCATTTTCAATTGTTTCCAGATATTNTTCTTCCCCCCCCCTTCATTGCCTGAGTGACCCATTCATACTTTCTTAGTGTGTTCTTTAACCTCCATGTTTTTGGAGGTTTTCCAGACTTTTTCCTGTGATTGATTTCATAGCATTATGATCTGAAAGTGTGCATGGCATGATCTTAATTCTTTTATATTTAATGAGGGCTGCTTTATGTCTCAGTATGTGATCTA
>NW_027532532.1:324-475 GCF_008692635.1 Crocuta crocuta | reverse complement strand
TTATAGATAAGAATGTGCTAATAGCAGGGGACTTTAATACTCCCCCTAAGCAATGGATAGGTCAAGCAGACAGAAAATCACTAAAGAAATAATGGACTTGAAAGACACATTGGACCAGATGGATCTGACGGATATATTTAGAACTTTACAT
>NW_027532532.1:0-260 GCF_008692635.1 Crocuta crocuta | reverse complement strand
CTGGGACATAAAGCAGCCATCAATAAATATACAAGAACTGACATCATACCATGCACACTGTTAGATCACAATGCTTTGAAACTTGAAATCAATTACAGGAAGAAGTGTGGAAAACCTCCAAAAACATGGAGGTTAAAGAACATCCTACTAAAGAATGAATGGGCCAATCAGGCACTTAGAGATTAAATTAAAAAAACATATGGAAACAAATGAATATGAAAACACAACAACCCAAAATCTATGGGATGCGGCAAAGGCAG
>NW_027532531.1:321-514 GCF_008692635.1 Crocuta crocuta | reverse complement strand
CAGAAAGAGAAATCAAGAAACTGATCCCATTCACAATTGTACAAAGAAAATATAAAATAAAATACCTAGGAATAAACCTAACCTAGGATACAAGAGATCTTTATATTGAAAACTATAGAAAACTTATGAAGGAAATTGAAGACACAAAGAAATGGAAAAACATTCCATGCTCATGGATAGGAAGAATAAATAT
>NW_027532531.1:0-213 GCF_008692635.1 Crocuta crocuta | reverse complement strand
TATGGAACCACAAAAGACCCCGAATAACCAAAGTAATACTGAAGAAGAAAACCAAAACGGGAGGTATCACCATCCCAGACTTTAGCCTCTACTACAAAGCTGTTATCATCAAGACAGCATGGTATTGTCTCAAAAGTAGACACATAGACCAACGGAATAGAATTGAACCTCAGAGCTGGACCCAAAGGTATATAGCCAACTAATCTTTGACAA
>NW_027532530.1:0-797 GCF_008692635.1 Crocuta crocuta | reverse complement strand
CATTGAACCAGATGGATCTGACAGATATATTTAGAATTCTACATCTTGAGGCAAGGGAATTCACTTTCTTCTCAAATGCGCATGGCACATTCTCCAAGATAGATCACATACTGGGACATAAAGCAGCCCTCAATAAATATAAAAGAATTGAGATCCTACCATGCACACTCTCAGATCATGATGCTTGGAAACTTGAAATCAATCACAGGAAGAAGTCTAGAAAACCTCCAAAAACATGGAGGTTAAAGAACACCCTACTAAAGAATGAATAGGCCAATCCAATTAGAGAAGAAATTAAAANTAGAGAAGAAATTAAAAAATATATGGAAACAAATGAAAATGAAAACACAACAATCCACACTCTATGGGATGCGGCAAAGGCAGTCCTAAGAGGGAAATACATTGCACTCCATGCCTATTTCAAGAAATTATGAAAAGTGCAAGTGCAAAATCTAACAGCTCGCCTAAAGGAACTAGAGTCAGAGCAACAAGAGCACCCCAAACCCAGTAGAAGGAGAGAAATAGTAAAAATCAGAGCAGAAATAAACAACATAGAGACCAAAGAAACAATTGAACAGATCCATGAAACCAAGAGTTGGTGTTTTGAAAAAAATAAACAAAATTGACAAACCTCTAGCAAGGTTTCTCAAAAAGAAAAGAGAGAGCACCCAAATAGACAAAATCATGAATGAAAATGGACTTATAACCAACCTCTCAGAAATACAAGTAATTATCAGGGAATAGTGTGAAACATTATTTGCCAACAAATTGGACAACTTAGAAGAAATGGACAAATT
>NW_027532529.1:0-662 GCF_008692635.1 Crocuta crocuta | reverse complement strand
TCCCCACAAGTGCCCCCCTCCATGCCCATCTCCCTCCTCCCCCCCCCAACTTCCATCAGTCCTCAGTTTGTTCTCAGCATTCAAGAGTCTTTCATGGTTTGCCTCTCTCCCTTTCCCCCACGATTTCCCTCCTTTCCCCCACGATTTCTCCCTTTTCCCCCATGGTCCTCCATTAAGTTCCCCCAATCCTCGTATACGTGCAAACATATGATATTTGTCCTCTGCCTGACTTATTTCGCTAAGTATAACACTCTCAAGATCCATCCATGGTGCTACACATGGCCAGATTTCATTCTTTCTCATTGCCATGTAGTATTCCNAGTATTCCATGGTATAGATAAACCACATCTTCTTGATCCATTCATCTGTTGATGGACACTTAGGCTCTTTCCATGTTTTAGCTATTGTGGAGAGTGCTGCTCTGAACATTGGGGTACATGTGCTCCTATGCATCAGCATTTCTGTATTCCTTGGGTAAATTCCTTGCAGTGCTATTGCTCGGTCATAGGGAAGTTCTATTGTTAATTTTTTGAGGAACCTCCACACTGTTTTCCAGAGGGGCTGTACCAGTTTACCACCAACACTGTAGGAGGGTGCCCATTTCTCCACATCCTCAACAGCATCTAGCGTTCTCTGATTTGCTCATTTTAGCCACTCTGGCG
>NW_027532528.1:0-469 GCF_008692635.1 Crocuta crocuta | reverse complement strand
AACAAGAGAGACCAAGAGACACCATTAAAAGAACACTTTCTGAATAGACAGGCTCTGGACAGTCAATGAGCCTTCTTTAATATAGCAGTACTCCCAGGTGTTGAGCACANGCACATAACAAGCTTTTATACCTGAAAAGAGGCAGAAAGCTAGCCAAAATGATGAAATGGAAGAACTGTCTTCTAAAGAAATTCCAGGAAGAAGTGACAGCTAGGAATTGCTCAAAAACAGATATAAGCAACATAATTGAACAAGAATTTAGAGCAATAGTCATAAAATAAATCGCTGGGCTTGAAAAAGGCATGGAAGACATCAGAGAAGCTGTTGCTACAAAGACTATGGACCTTAAAAATAGTTGTGATGAATTAAAAAATGCTAAAAATAAGGTGCATAATAAAATGGAGGCGTCCAATGCACTGATGAAAGGCAGAGAGGAGAATAGGTGAATTAGAAGACACAATTATAGATA
>NW_027532527.1:0-1027 GCF_008692635.1 Crocuta crocuta | reverse complement strand
TTAGCTTTATGTTTGGTCTTAGTGTTAGGTTTGGAACCCAAGAGGTTTAAGATGCTGAATCTCTAGCAGCGCACTGCTCCACCAGGGGACTGAGTTGAGGGCGCATGGGACAGTGACAGTCTGACTTAGGCTTTGGGTTCCAAGACCAGCCTTATCTTTAGGTTAGGTTAGAGTTGGTCCCGAGGACATGACTAAAGCAGCTCCATCCGGGCTTGGAAATGGCACGGTGATGTTCCATGTTCCATGACAAGTAATTGTGCAGTGCTTCTGGGACCCATTTTCTGGTTTTCTGAGACCTAGGAAGGGGGTTCCAAAGGGGAGTGAGCCTTGCCTAGGAGTCACCAGGGCAGAAGTGACACCAGCCCCGTGATCTCCCTTGTGGTCTGAAATGAGGGCCCCTGCACGGGTGCAGCTCAGATGCAGGGTCACGTTTAATATATATATATTTTTAATGTTTTTTATTTCTCGGAGAGAGAGAGAGANCGGCTTAGTTTTTTAGTTGAAGTGCCAGCCTCCTCTGTGGGCCAGGTTACACTTGTGTCTCAGGACACCCCTTGTCAGCTCCATCCCGACTTTGTTAATGTCATTTTGATGTTCCACGTTCTATGCTTATTAATCTTGTACCTCTTCAGGGCCCAATCTGGTTTTCTGGTTTTCTCACACGTAGGAATTGTGTTCCCATGGGGAGAGAGCCTTGGTTAGAGTTAGGGTTCCATCCAGGGGAGCGCCAGTGCAGAAGTGACACCAGCCCTGTGATCTCCCTGGAGGTCTGAAATGAGGGTGCATGCGCCAGTGTGGGTCAGCTGTAAGTTTACGGTTAGAGTGAGTGTTAGGTTTAGGGTTAGGGTTAGCCTTAGGGTTAGGCTTAATATTCAGTTTGGATCCCAGGTGACTCCAGGTGCTGAAATCGCAGCAGTGCATTCCTTTACCCTTAGAGCTGAGTTGAGGGGGCATGGGAGGGTGCCATCTTGCTTAGACTTTAGGTTCCAAGGCAAGCCTTCTCCTTGGGCTAGGTTACACTTAGACC
>NW_027532526.1:583-833 GCF_008692635.1 Crocuta crocuta | reverse complement strand
ACATGCAAACATATGATATTTGTCCTTCTCTGCCTGAGTTATTTCTCTAAGCATAACACCCTCAAGGCTCATCCATGTGGCTACACATGGCCAGATTTCATTGTTTCTCATTGCCATGTAGTATTCCATGGTATAGATAAACCACATCTTCTTGATCCATTCGTCCGTTGATGGACACTTAGGCTCTTTCCATGTTTTGGCTATTGTTGAGAGTGATGCTATGCACATTGGGGTACACGTGCTCCTATGC
>NW_027532526.1:0-461 GCF_008692635.1 Crocuta crocuta | reverse complement strand
ATTCCCACCAACAGTGTAGGAGGGTGCCCGTTTCTCCACATCCTCGCCAGCATTTCACGTTCTCTGATTTGTTCATTTTAGCCACTCTGACTGGCATGAGGTGGTATCTGAGTGTGGTTTTGATTTGTATTTCCCTGATGAGGAGAGATGCTGAGCACCATTTCATTTGTATGTTGGCCATCAGGATGTCCTCTTTGGAGAAGTGTCTGTTCATATCTTCTGCCCATTTCTTCACTGGGTTGTTTGTTTTTTGGGTGTGAAGTTTGGTGAGTTCCTTATAGATTCCAGATATTAACCCTTTATCTGATATGTCATTTGCAACTATCTTTTCCCATTCAGTTGGTTGCCTATTAGTTTTGTGGGTTGTTTCCTTTGCTGTGCAGAAGCTTTTTGCGATGAGAAGCTTATAATCTTAATCTCGTTTATTTTTGCTCTTGATTCCCGTGCTTTTGGGGATGTGT
>NW_027532525.1:0-1437 GCF_008692635.1 Crocuta crocuta | reverse complement strand
AGAGAGACAGAATCTCAAGCAGGTTCCCCCCTGTCAGCACAGAGTCAGACAGGGGACTTGAACTCATTAAGCCAGCCATCATGACCTGAACTGAAATCCAGTTTCAGATGCTGAAGCGACTGAGCTCCCCAAGCTCCCCAAGCAATGGGTATTCCTAAAACAAATCTCTGATCTCGGGCTAGAGAAAGACAAAGCATCCTATAACTACTGGCTACTTAAGAAGAATATGTAACTCGGTGAGACTTTCTGGACTTACTTGTGTCCTGTCGCACTTGCCCATGTTGATTCCAGCTTCTGCTTCCCGGCCCTTCCAAATACTTGAAGAAGTCACAACACATGATGCATGTCTGGAAAGACACTTAAGGATCACAGAAACATAGCCATAAGAATCATCCCATCCTTCAAGAGGAAAGCATTTTCCTGACCCTTGGGCCAGGATTGCGACCGAAGGAAATAGAAATCAGGAACACAGAAGACACTGACCTGTCGGAAGGAAATGGAAACATCTACCTCAGCTTCTGTATCAGTAATGTACTGAAATCTCAGAGGCTAGTTGTTCTTCTCAGGTGGCGCACCCAGGTTTCAAAGGTCTACCTAAACACACAGCCCATAGTACTATTTCCTTAGAAGAAGAAGGGAGTTCTGGGGGTAGACATTTAATGGAAATGCAACAACCTGAACACTAAAAAGACCTTTATCAAATACCACAATTCCATTTTGTGGTAAAGCCGTGCTCCCCGGGGGAAATGAAAACAAGACGATAATCTAATTATTTCTAATTTTCGCACAAGAATCCATTGAGTAGCCCAAGAGAAAATATGCCAACTTGGCACATAGAAACTATGAGTAAATGCTATCTTTTCTCCAGCATAATTTGTTTCCTTGTTGAATCAGCTCTACCTGTTCCAGGAACATTCCCAGTTAACGTTCTTACTTTTGTAACTTGATGCACCTTACTTGGAACTTTCTTTTCCTTTCATTTGTTCCAAGGACTCTGGCTTCCAATGACCTCCAGAAGCAAGAATATATAAATGATTCCTTTTCCAATCAAAAGTACCTTGTGTCATCTGTCTTCTTTTTTTACATGAGCATCCTTAATTCTCAAACGCATTCCAACAAACCAGCTCTACTCCACCACATGCAAGAAAAGGCCTTACTCTTATTAGTCTGCTTTATCTGAAAACTACCATGAATGTCTCATTCTGCTAAGGATTTGGGAAAGTATCACAGTCACTTCCTTCCCATTTCATCAAATTGGTTGAATTTTGATAGCAATATTCCGGTTTAGCTATCTTGACACCTCTGCAGGGCCCACATAGAGTATGAAGAGCAACGGATGCCAGAGCTAGACTCAAAGAATGCTAGAGGAACAGATGAAGGACCATGGGTATAAGCAGTTTTTCATTTGTTTTAGTCGCAGAATCTGTGGCTGTAAAA
>NW_027532524.1:0-616 GCF_008692635.1 Crocuta crocuta | reverse complement strand
TGGAAACTAATTTGACAATAAACTATTTGTAAAAAAATAAATACATACATACATACATAAATAAACATTATAAATTAAAAAAAAAGATGTAAAGAAAACCAATATAAAAAGATGCAAAGTGTATAATGGGAATAATAATAGTGTAGAAGTTTTGTATGCANAGTGAAAATTGTTAAAAGCATTAAATAGAATTCTGTAAAATAATTTATGTAAACCAGATAATAACCACAAAGCAAAAGTCTACAGCAAATACATAAATGATACAAAGGAGGATATTAAAGCATACCACTACAGAAAATCATTAATTCACAAGGGAAGACAACAAGAGGAAGAAAGGATCAAATATACTACAAAACAGACAGACAAAAAATTAATAGGAAATAATTACTCCTTACCTATAAGTAATTACTGAAATGTAAATGAATTAAACTCTCCCATCAAAAAGCATTGAGTGGTGAATCAATAAAAATAACACCCAACTATATACTGCTTGCAAGAGGTTTACTTCATCTTTAAGGACCCACATAAGCTCAAAGTAGAGGGACGAAACAAGATATTCCATGAAAATGGAAAGAAAAAAAAGTGTAGCTACACTTAGATGAGACAAAATAGACTT
>NW_027532523.1:0-554 GCF_008692635.1 Crocuta crocuta | reverse complement strand
TATTGTTTATTTCTGCCCTGGTTTTTATTATTTCTCTTCTCCTACGGGGTTTGGGTGATCTTGTTGCTTTCCTTCTAGTTCCTTTAGCTGTGCTGTTAGATTTTGTACTTGCACTTTTTCTAATTTCTTGAAATAGGCCTGGAGTGCATGTAATGTACTTTCCTCTTAGGACTGCCTTTGCGGCATCCCATAGAGTTTGAATTGTTGTATTTTCATTTTCATTTGTTCACATATATTTTAAAATTTCTTCTCTAATTGCCTGATTGGCTCATTCATTTTTTTGTAGGGTGTTCTCTAACCTTCATGTTTTTTTGGGGGGTNTTCTTCCTGTGGTTGATTTCAAGTTTCATAGCACTGTGATCTGAAAGTGTGCATGATGTGATCTCAATTCTTTTATATTTATTGAGGGCTGCTTTATGTCCCAGTATGTGATATATCTTGGAGAATGTGCCATATGCACTTGAGAAGAAAATGAAGTCCATGGCCTCAGGATGTAGAGTTCTAAATAGATTTGTCAACTCCATCTGGTCCAATGTGTCATTCAAGTCCATTGT
>NW_027532522.1:0-1158 GCF_008692635.1 Crocuta crocuta | reverse complement strand
TTATAGGTCAATATCCCTGATGAACATAGATGTAAAAATCCTTGGCAAAATATCAGCAAACTGCATTCAACAATACAATAAAATAAAAGGATCATTAACCATGATCAATTAATTAACTTTATTCTGGAATACGAGGATGATTTAGTACCCACAAATGAATTGATACATTATGGTAACAAAATGAAGGATAAAAATCATATGTTCGTTTTGGTAGAAGCAAAAAAAAAAATCATGTGACAAAATCCAACATACTTCCATGATAAAAACTCTCAGCAAAGTGGGTTTTCAGAGAGAAATACTTCAATGTAGTTAAGAGTCAGGTGTGGCAAACCCTCAGGTAGTATATACTCAATAGGGAAAAACAGCCTTTTCTTTAAGACCAGGAATAACACAAAGAAGTCCATTCTCATCACTTTTATTCAACATAGTACTGGAAGTTCTAGTCACAACAGTTACATGAGAAAAATAACTAAAAGGCATCTAAGCCAATAAGGAAGGAGTAAAATGGTCACGGTTTGCAGACGGCATGATACGGAGAAAATATAGAAAACTCTAAAGTTGCTATCAGAAAAGTGTTAGAAGTAATAAATAAATTTAATAACACTGCAAGATACAAAACTGAGAACTCAGTTGCATTTTTATACACTAATAATGAAGTAGGAGGAAGAGAACTTAAGAAAACAATTCCATTTGCAGTGGCACCAAAAACAAATAAAATACCTAGGAATAAATTGAACAAGGAGTTGAAAGACCTGTCCCCCACAACTATAAAAGATTAATGAAAGCAACTGAAGAAAACACAAAGAAATAAAAAGACATATTATGTTCATAGATTGGAACAATAAATATTGTTGAAATGTCTATACTACCCAAAGCATTCTATATTTTCAATCAGTACCTGTGGAAATACCAATAGCATTTTCCAAAGAACTGAACAAATAACTCAAAAATTTGTATGAAGCTACAAGAGACCCTGAATAGCCAAGGCAGTCTTGAGAAAGAACAAAGCTGGGGGATCACAATCCAAGATTTCAAGATATACTACAAAGCTACCACAATGAAAACTATGACACTAGCACAGAAATTGACACATAGGTCAAGGGAACAGAATAGAGTCTAGAAATAAACCCATACTTATAGTGTCAATCTACAACAAAG
>NW_027532521.1:0-1030 GCF_008692635.1 Crocuta crocuta | reverse complement strand
GCTACCTCAAGAAACAAGCCAAAGTACACATGGTAGAGAGTCCCCAATACCACTATGAGTAAGGAAATAAAATAACCAAAGTCTTAACAAGAGAAACCAAGAGAAACCATTTAAAGAACACTTTCTGAATGGACAGGTCCTGGACAGTGAAAGAGTCTTCTTTAATACAGCAGTGCTCAAGGTACAGAGTATGTAACAAGCTTTTAAAACTAACAAGAGACAGGATGAGCACTGGGTGTTGTGGGAAACCAACTTGACAATAAACTATTTATAAAAAATAAAAATAAAAAAATAAAACTAACAAGAGACAGAAAGCTAGCCAAAGTGACGAAACAGAAGAACTCTCCTCTAAAGAAATTCCAGGAAAAATGATAGCTAAAGAACTGTTCAAAACAGATACAAGCAATATAACTGAACAAGAATTTAGAACAATAGTTATAAAATTAATCTCTGGGCTTGAAAAAGGCATGGAAGACATCAGAGAAATTATTACTACAAAGACTATGGAGCTTAAAAATAGTTGTGAAGAATTTTAAAATGCTATAAATAAAATGCATAATAAAATAGAGGCATCCAATGCACAGATTCAAGAGGCAGAAAGGAGAATAGGTGAATTAGAAGACACAATTATAGAAAAAGAGGAAGCTGAGAAAAAGAGAAATAAACTGATCCAGGAACACGAAAGGAGAGTTCGAGAGCTCAGCAATACAATCAAATGGATCAATATCCGTATCATAGGAATTCCAGAAGAGGAAGAGAGGGAAAGTCAGGGAAGGAGTCCTTGAACAAATTATAGCTGAGAACTTCCCTAATCTGGGGAAATAAGCACANATTGAAAGCCAAGAGGCACAGAGAACTCCCCTCAGACGTAACTTGAATCGATCTTCTGCATGACATATCATCGTGAAACTGGCAAAATATAAGGAAAAGAGAGAATTCTGAAAGCAGCTACGGATAAAAGGCCCTAATATACAAAGGGAGATACATCAGAGTAGTTGCAGACCTATCTACTGAAACTTGGCAGGCCAGA
>NW_027532520.1:0-495 GCF_008692635.1 Crocuta crocuta | reverse complement strand
AGAAATCCTGAGGGGGACTCTATGAGTGAAATGTTGCAAGGAACGCAATGTACCAGAGACACCACCACAAGCATGAATCCTACAAAGGACACAATGATGCTAAACCCATATTTTTCAATAATAGCACTGAATGTAAATGAACTAAACGCTCCAATCAAAAGACATAGGGTAGCAGAATGGATAAAAAAAAAAATCCATCTATTTGCTGTCTACAAGAAACTAATTTTAGACCTAAGGACACCTTCAGATTGAAAGTAAGGGGATGGAGAAATATCTATCATGCTNCAAAAGAAAGCTGGAGTAGCTATACTTATATCAGACAAACTGGACTTTAAATTAAAGACAGTAACAAGGGATGAAGAAGGACATTATATAATAATTACAGGGTCTATCCATCAGGAAGAACTAACAGCTATAAATGTCTACGCACTGAATATGGGAGCATCTAAGTATATAAAACAATCACAAACAGAAACAATCTTATGGATAAGAATG
>NW_027532519.1:0-470 GCF_008692635.1 Crocuta crocuta | reverse complement strand
AAATAAACAACATACAGACCAAAGAAACAATTGAACAGATCCATGCATCGAAGAGTTGGTTTTTTGAAGAAATAAAAAAAACTGACAAACCTCCAGCCAGGCTTTTCAAAAAGAAAAGAAAAAGCACCCAAATAGACAAAATCATGAATGAAAACAGACTTATTACAACCAACCCCTCAGAAATACAAGCAATTCTCAGGGATTACTATGAAAAAATNTACTATGAAAAATTATATGCCAACAAATTGGACAACTTAGAAGAAATGGACAAATTCTTAAACAGACACTCACTACCAAAATTCACACGGGAAGAAATAGAAAACCTGAACAGACCCATAACGAGTGAAGAAATCGAATCAGTGATCAAAAATCTCCCAACAAATAAGAGTACTGTACCTGATGGCTTCTCTGGGGAATTCTGTCAGAGGTTTAAAACAGAATTAATCCCAATTCTTCTCAAGCTATTCCAA
>NW_027532518.1:0-791 GCF_008692635.1 Crocuta crocuta | reverse complement strand
AGACACAATTATAGAAAAAGAGGAAGCCAAGAAAAAGAGAGAGAACCTGATCCAAGAACATGAAAGGAGAGTTTGAGAGCTACTACAATCAAAGGGAACAATATCTGTATCATAGAAATTCCAGAAGAGGAAGAGAGAGGGAAAGGCACTGAAGGAGTTCCTGAGCAAATTATAGCAGAGAACTTCCCCGACCTGGGGAAGGAAACAGACATTGAAATCCAAGGGGCACAGAGAAATCCCCTCAGACATAACTTGAATAGATCTTCTGCACAACATATTATAGTGAAACTGGCAAAATATAAAGACAAAGAGAGAATTCTGAAAGCAGCTAGGGATAAAAGGGCCCTAACATACAAAGGGAGACCTATCAGAGTAGTGACAGACCTATCTACTGAANAGGCCAGAAAGGAATGGCAGGAGATCTTCAATGTGATTAACAGAAAAAATAAGCAGCCAAGAATCCCCTATCCAGCAAGCCTGTCATTCAGAATAGAAGGAGAGTTAAAGGTCTTCCCAAATAAACAAAAATTGAAAGAATGCGTCACCACTAAACCAGCCCTACAAGAAATCCTGAGGGGGACTCTATGAGTGAAATATTGCAAGGAACACAAGGTACCAGAGACACCACCACAAGCATGAATCATACAAAGGACCCAATGACTCTAAACCCATATTTTTCAATAATAACACTGAATGTAAATGGTCTAATTGCCCCCATAAAAAGACATAGGGTAGCAGAATGGATGAAAAAAAGAAAATCCATCTATTTGCTGTCTACAAGAAACTCATTT
>NW_027532517.1:0-868 GCF_008692635.1 Crocuta crocuta | reverse complement strand
AGTATTCCGAAGTCCCACATACCTCCCATCGTCTTCATCGTCTCCCCTCCCTGTGGCCAACCCCCACCCCCACCGACTGGACTGGGTCCCTCAGTCCTCCCTTCTGGTCCTCACCCTGAAANCTAGTAGGCTCTAGGCCCTTCCTGCTGCCTACCGGAGGCGACCCGCTGCTCTCAAGACACCAAGGAAGCCGACTTCCCATTCCAGACAGTCTTTTGAGACCCGGATGCACAAGTCCCATCATCCCACGGGGCCTCATTCCCATAGGGGCGTCCCTAGGCTGCCACTAGGGGTAGCCATCAGGGCCATGGCCTCTGTTCCGAGGGCCAGGGTCCTTCCCTCAGTGTTGCCTTGGTGGCCACCTGCACCCCAGGGATGGCCCGTGCACATGCACGCTCAGGACAGGACCTCGTGCCCCACAGACCGGGTCCGAAGTTCTCTGGGAAGCATGACCCAGGCACAGTGACTGGACAGCCATCACCCCTGGCCACCCGATGCATGCAGAGGCTCCCCGGGCCTGCACCAGGGACTGACTTCCTAGCTCTGGGCTGGGCCCTGATAGCACCTGGGCCCCTCTCCCCTCTGCCCACCTGAGGGGCTGCTCCTGACAGATAGCAGGTACCCCTTCTTCCCCAGTTGACCTGTAAGACCCCAGAACCCTGCCCCCTCCCCGTAGCCCTGCCCACCTGAGACCTAGATGCACGAATCCAGTCTCGCCCAGTGTCCCCATCCCACTTGGGGGCCTGCCCGGACTCACTCTGGTGTGAGGTCCAGGCTCCTTCTGTCCTCCCTCTGCATCCTCACCAGGCATCTCCACAGGACCGGGGCCTGCCCTCTGCAGACCTGAGGTGTCGAGGCCCTCACCCCA
>NW_027532516.1:33581-34450 GCF_008692635.1 Crocuta crocuta | reverse complement strand
AAGTACGGAGCTCCTTACTTCTCCGCCATCTTGCCCCTCCCTCTTAAGTACATTTTAATGGGCTTCAAGGCCAGTCTGCCTTTGCATTTTAAAGATATGTTTCGGTTCAGAATAGTCCATTTCAAGGCTTTTCTGTATTTATTTATGATAACCTTTTTATAAGTGATCTATCAGTTTTGGTGACAAAATTGCACAAAGCTGGAAAGTTTTGCAAGCATTCTTTTTGAGAATGCTGTCTCCATAAACTGTCTCTGAAAAAAATCAGCTATTTTTGCACACTTTGCTAAAATGTTAATATGTACCTTGAAGAGACACATCAGTGCATTAGTTTTGTTTAAGTCTGCTAAGTACCCAACTAATGGCAGCCACTTATCATCAGGCAAAGCTTCTATTCTTTGCTAGAGAAAGAGGACAATAGCCTTCTTATGAGAGAAAATAAATAACTCATCTTTCATAACTATTTCAAGTACTTTGCCATGAGACAACCAGAAAATTCTGTAACAAACACAATGGAATGTGAATCATCTTGTCTACCGAGCTTTATAAAGATTCTACTGTTTAAAGGTCTTGTTTTTATAAAAGGAAACTTGATGACATCCTGTAGTACATAAACCGAAATGTCACAAAGTATAAATGCTGAATAGGAGCGTCAGTCCCTCAGCCTTTTTATATCCCCTTCTTCCTTCAGGACATATTATGGACTGACGGTAACCGTCTGACATATAACTGAATGAACAGTCCAGTGTCAATATTTATGTAGAATGTTAGTGATATATGATTTCTTATATAGATAAAAATGACATAAACTGTTACATTTCCCCCTGTGTCGCTAGGACGAAAATTATGGCCGGAGTGGTAAGCATCCAACT
>NW_027532516.1:17843-33521 GCF_008692635.1 Crocuta crocuta | reverse complement strand
AGGCAGGGACTGAAGACAAGGTCTTCAATTTATGCAACGCACATAGTAGCGATCACCATCCCTGCATAACGCCAAGATTCTGAAAGGGCTGCATATACAGGGAAAAGGCGGAAAAGGTTGAGACGTTCCATCCATTATCATTAGAAGGCAGCAAAGAAACAGTTCTGCTCATGAATGTGCTTTGGGTAAAAATAAAAACTGTCTCCCTTTAGATTGTGTAATGATGTGCCTCACATATGTAGGGTTAGAATTTAAACTATTCTTCTGGATCAGGAATTCTGGAGCTGAAAACGAACACAGGACTCGAGTCGAAACCAGTGGTCCCTTAAGGCATACG
The DNA here is from genome assembly GCF_008692635.1 of Crocuta crocuta. Taxonomy (NCBI): domain Eukaryota; kingdom Metazoa; phylum Chordata; class Mammalia; order Carnivora; family Hyaenidae; genus Crocuta; species Crocuta crocuta. The sequence goes on along the minus strand of NW_027532516.1, from coordinate 33,184 downwards.
CAGGAAGCCGATAGAAAGCTTCTCTGGAGGGGTGTGCCCACCCCCCAAGCAACAGGGGCTTCTAACGGATAAGATAGCACTGAACATGAGCTTACAGCTGGGCCAAATGTCCTCCGGTCGCCCCTCTAGATCTACTCTCCATCCTTCTCCACCCTGCTTTGTTCCCCAGCAGATTGGCCTCTATGTATTGCATCGCCTAGGCTTCCTGGCTTTTCAGTGGGTTCAGCCAGCGGGAGGCAATGGCAAGAGACTGAAGGACAGTAGATGAGCAAGGTCATGTTATTTGTTTCTCCAGCTGCACCTGTTCTGGGTCACTGGTTGGCAGCATCGGCCTGCCCCTGCAAAAGCCCGTGGCTCTTGGCAGGCAGCCCTGACCTCCGACTCCAGGTCTGGTAATCACTTCCTCCTTGCGCCACACACAGTGGGACGGCGACACCTTCGTGTTTCACTATTGCTTGGCTGCTCTTAGCCCAACTCACACATTTGGAAATAGTCCTTTCATGAAACTCCACAATTACTCTGTTTGCTATGTCCTATGTTTCCTGCCGGGAATTTGATTGATGTGTTATTAATAGTTTTAAAAATTAATGGTAACAATGGAGGATGAAATCCACCTTGTGAGCCAAGAGCCCACAGACCTAACAAATAGGATTATTGAAACTCAAAGGACTTCAAATAATAGAACAAGTAATGGAGGACTGTAAGAATCTGCTTAACATAATTCAAGACAAAAGAAGTGATCAAAATCAGATACAGAACAAGATACTTTGAAAGACGAACAGGCATTTGAAAAATAGCCAAATAGAATTTCTAGAAAGAAAAACTGGTTGTTGCAATTAAGAACCCGTTGGACAAATTAAGCAGTAAGTTATATTTAGACAAAGGGATTTTCACTGACAAAGAAAGTAAATCTGAGTATATTGATCAGAATGAAGCACGAAGAGATAAAGGGATGGAAAGTATGAAAGGGGGTAAGAGCTATTGAGAGATTGGCAGAGAGGCAATATTTGCAGGATAACAGAACTTTTCATAATGAATTAAAGAAATGATTACTAAATTTAAAAAGTTCAATATGTCCTGAGTAGGATAAGCAAAAAGAAGCTCACAGCCAGGCACAGGTAGTGAAATTGCAGGCAAAGAAACGAAGAAAACATTTAAAAAAATAGTTTAAAAAAAAGGCCAGATTATCACAATACTAACAGTAAGAGAGACAGTAGGCTTTGCAAGAGCAGTAATATAGACCAAGTAACGTTGAAATAGTATTTTCAAAGTGACGAGAGAAAATAACTTTCATCTACAATTTTACACCTAGGTAAAATAGCATTCAAAATTAAGGACAAAATGAAGACTTGCAAAATTATTCATTTCTTACTAAAACATTTAGGTTATAAAATTGACTTAAGAAATAGAAAACATATCCACTAAAGAAATTGAATCAATAATCCAAAATTGATTTATAAAATGAGCACTATTCCCAGATGGCTTTACAGGCAAATTTACCAAGTAAAACAACCCAAAAGAGACATGGGCAAAGGATAAACAGATAATTCAGAGAAGGGAAATTCTCAATAGTTAATAAGTCATATGGAAAGCTCCTCCTCAGGCTCATTTATAATCAGGGGAATGAAAATTCAAATAATAATGAAATATCATTCCACCAAAATATTTTTTAAGTCCGAAAACAAATGCTGGTAAGAGTTGAACATAGAGACAGGAACTCAAAGGCATTGTCAGTAGACTATAAATTATTTTACTTAGTTTGGGAAGAATTTTTGCAGTGTTTAATAAACATACACATTAACTGGACAATTCCATTTCTAGAAACTTTCACCCCTGTGCACAAGAAGACGAGTACAAGACAAGTTAGTGGAACATTGGAGATAGTCTAACTGTATCCCTCAATAGACAAGGCAGGGAGCACCTGGGTGGCTCAGTCAGTTGAGTGTCCAGCTCTTGATTTTGGCTCAGGTCACGATCTCCTGGTTTGTGGATTTGAGCCCCATGTTTGGTTCTGTGCTGAAAGTGTGGGGCCTGCTTGGGATTCTCTCTGCCCCGCCCCCTCTCTCTGCCCCTCCCTTGGGCTCACTCTCTGTCTCTCTCTCAAAATAAACTCAAAAAAAAGAACAATGGATAACTGTAATATTAAAAAAAATGTATTTCACTGGGGCGCCTGGGTGGCTTAGTCGGTTAAGCGTCCGACTTTCGCTTAGGTCATGATCTCGCGGTTCGTGGGTTCGAGCCCCGTGTCGGGCTCTGTGCTGACTGCCAGCTCAGAGCCTGGAGCCTGTTTCAGTCTGTGACTCCCTCTCTCTCTGACCCTCCCCTGCTCACGCTGTCTCTCTCTCTCTCTCCTAGAAATAAAAATATTTAAAAAAAAAATGTATTTCACACACTAGAGAACGTGCACGGAGTAGGCCTGCATGTATTTGTATGGATAAATTTAAAAAGCAAGATGTTGAGTGAAAGGATCAAGGCACACAATATGCATCATTATATTATTATGCAAAAATTCAAAACAAAGGGAAACAATGTAATTTACTTATGGACATATGTTAATATTGTTAAAAACTTAAATATACAGGAGAATACACATCATGTTCAAGCAGAGGGAGAGGGATGGAGTGACTCTGGTTGTGTTGGTAACACTTTGTAAGAAAGGGGATGAAAACATGGAAATCTATATTTAATCATGGCATGTGAACAAAGGTATATTATATGATTTTCTATACTTTAACTGTACATTTGAAAATGTTTTACAGTTCTAGACAAGATAATACCAGTAGGTTCTTAGAAATCACCGAAATATTTTTCCTTGGGATTACATTTCTATTCTTTTCTTTACACTTGTAGCAGAGACATAGGAGAGCCAAATCCATTTCTAAACAGTTTTACCATGCTTAAATTTTATATTACATACATTGATATTCAGGGATATTTTAAACCTGCTTCCTGCCCTCTGGGATATAAGTAGGGATGGAAATGATTAGCTTTGAACTTGAGGATGAGCATCTGACAATAAATGTTTCCTGTGAGACTATGCCAACTGCTTACCGGATAGACTGTTAACAGGCTTCAAGGAGGCCACAGAATTATCATGTTTGCACTCTTCCCCCTGAGATACTCCTTACTGTTCTATATTCTGGCTGTTGGGATTCCAACCCTTTCCTCTCCTATTAAAATACTGACTAGCGATGCTAACGTTGAGAGAAGGAAATGTGGAAGGAAGTCCACCTGCAACCAATATATGGGTTCTTAAGAACTCCTCTGAGTACATAAAAGTTGGAAATGTTGATTGAACTTGGCTCATTGAATTTCTGTTTCTAACTTTCTCTACACTAAAGAGGCTGGTCCGTGTACATACTGGCGGTTTCAAACTGCCTTGAAGAGTTTGCTACATCCCAGAAGGGAAGGTTGCCCGTTGTTGCTGGGAACCTGTTGAAATTCAAAAATGAGTATGAATAGAGACTTGGACCATTGGGTGAGAAAGAGCCTTGCACAGTATATTTCATTATATAATACAACATCTTTGCTTTAGGGAAATAAAAGTATTCATCTCGTATGATTGAAAAAAAAGTTTACGACCACATTGTCTAAATGAAAAATTGCAACCCGTGCATTTGGTCAGTTTCTAGAAAGACACTGTACCAGCACTGGTAAGAAATAGGGAAGAAAAACGTTGAATAAAGCAATGACTAGATATGGGCTCCCTGCCATCGCGTACTTTGAAATCTGGTTGAGGAAAGAGGGCACAGGTAGGTAAAGCAGAAGAACGAGCAGAAAACTCTGATGACATTCTCACGTTTATATGTCTTAATACCCAGCTTGTCCGTGAACTTGGCCAGAACAATACATATTTTATTATGTGCCCATTATGGGCCAGGCATCGAGATAAGTACAAGAGATGTAAATCAAGTCAGACGAAGTCCTTGCCCTCATCTCGAGGTGGAGACAACACTGAAATGAATTATTCTAAGATAACGTGACATGTGCCAGAAGAGAGACCTATCGGGGCAGAAGAGGAAACTGTATGAATGGAATCATGAGACATAACTCATCATTANGGGTGGACGGGTGGACGGGTGGGTGGGTGGATGGATGGGTGGATGGATGGATAGAAGGAAGGAAAGATACAGAACACAGAAGCTTTGTACAAACACACACACATCTCTAAACTATCTGGAAAGCTTGCTGACTTGAATTGAACCGGTAGCTAACAAGCAAAAACTAAACTGTTATTTACTTCAGTGCATAGAGATAAGATAGAAATTGCTCAATTGTCTAGGACCTCTCATCCGATTTAGATGCTTTATGAGATTGAGAATCAGGAGGCACAGGTCTACAGGCTAAGACATTATTCTGTCAGTGTACAGGGGTAAAGAAATCCCCCCTCCCCTGTCAGCTTTAATTTCTGCTGGGTTTCCCTACAGGAACCTAAACTTATTTATAAGTATTGACTCATCTCAATTCCAAGTATCCCTAACTGTTAAGCTTATTACTTTCAAATCTCATTCTTTGTCTTGACGCCTGAGGCAAGTTGGGAACGTCCACCAAGATGCTAACGTTTCCCTCTCATCCAGCTTAATCGAGCTATTTTCAGGCTTCGCTACACTTCCTGACCCTATGGGAACAAAATAATTTTCTTTTCACACAGAAGTGATTTTGCTCAACATATTAATTTATTAGATATGTTGACAACGATATACATAACTATAAGATCTTTTACTTCCACGGGGTAAAAAAAAAATTATATGACTTCCCACATTTTGCCTTCTTCACTGCTAATATAATGTGTTTTGTCCTGGAGTTTCATTTTTCTTTCTCCTCAGATTACATTCTCTGGTGGACAGAACTTAATTACTCTGGTGAAAGCAGTCTTTGAGTTTTTATACTCTGAAAACTTTGATAGTTATTTGCTCTTAACATGGTTCTGCTTTCTAATTGCTGTTAAAAGGGGCATTTCACAAAATATCATTTGAATTTCTGATCCTTAGAGGGCAGAAATGTCTTAAAAGTAATGGGAAGGCCTCGGTATAAGTGAAACTAATTTGAAAATAAGGATATTTATTTATCTTAATCATGTGTAACTTATCCTCAGCTAGAATCTTCTCCCCCAAAAGTAAGACTATCCTGCAAGGGGCAGTATCAGGGAAAACCCAGTGTTAGGAGAGCTAACATGAATCCCCACGGCCAGTAAGGAAGTCTTTTTCTGTAGGTAAGTGTCAGTCAGGGCCCAGTCAAGAGACAGAAATCAAAGAAGTAATTTTAATAGAATTTAATATAAGAAATTGTTAGCTAGGTATCAAGTGTTAACTAGGTAATGAAAAAATGTATAGAGATAGCAACTGCAGGAAGCAGTGAAGCGGTTGGGATTGTAAAAATGTAAAAGATTAGAGGAGGAGGGGCCCATGGAGTTAAAACTCTGAAAAAGGCACACTGCTTGGCGGGTCCCGGTATCTCAGGGTGGTGGCGGGATACAGTAAATCTGGCTTTGCATGTGCGAAAAAAAGTGAGAACTGAATTCAGCTACTGCTACAGGAAGGCCCTGCCACCGCCAGGGTCATTAAGTGACACTGGTGTGATGAGACAAATAAGAATCCAACAGGAAGCCCGGAGAAAGCAAACAAGAAAGACAAAACATCAAGGCCCTCTCCCTTCTCTGGCATTATAGTCTATTACAGGTGCTCCCAGTGAACACCTAACTGGGATTGGCTGGCCACATAAAAATGTGTTTTGTAAAGGCCCAGCTCCAGCATCACAGAACAGAGGAGGGAAGGCTAGGAGCTGAGTGACAATAGTTTAATGACTGGCACTTAAGTTTGCAGAAGTAACCCTATCCGCCATATGAATTGCTCTTGAAATTTAAGTAGTTCCTGCAGACCACTCTGATGGCCATGCTCATTGATTCCATATCATCCAATGGTCCCTGGTGATTTGTCTGAGCCCAAACCCATACCCCTTGCTAATGACTGATACAGAAATGAGATTCTCGTATCTTATGTATAAGCTAAGAGTTTTATATGCCCTTCAGCAAATTAATTAAGTTGGTCAGGTGCCAGTGTTTTTAATAAGCCGCAGCCACTGGCATTAGGGCTTAGCTCCAGAGAGATGTGACAAATTTGGCCCCTTGTTGTCTGCTTCATATCAGAGATCTAGAAGAATTTTTCAAGACTTTAATAAAGTCACTTAAATGGAAAAAAAATAAATGCTGAGAAAGGAGCAAGAGAAGTTTGGCTGCTTCCACTTGCTCAGTCAACCTTATTCTGGGATTCTTAGCCAGTGCATTTAGACAAGAAAAATAAATAAGTTCTATGAATATTAGAAATTGTCATGATTTAGATTTTTTATCATTATCCACCTAGAAAAGCCTATTCAGTCAACTCAAACTCTGACAGAATATATGAGTTTAATAAGTAAGCCAGATGTAGATCAACATAAACAATCAGTAGCTTTCCCCTTCAAACCAGCTACAACCAATTAGAAAATACAATCATGAAAAGAATTTGAGGAGTTTATTAACAGCACTGTTGAAAAAGGACTACTAATCAGGATGAAGTAAGCAGAATGAAGAATCTGCTTTAGGAGAAATATATTCTCTAGGCTCCTCAAGAATCTTTTAATTTTGTATTTTAAGTTCTATGATGATCTGTAAGAATATAAGTACATTCTGGATCATCTATGTCAGTGGTTGGCAAACTATAGGCCATGGGTCAAATCCAAGATCTTATTCCTTTTATAAATGAAGTTTTATTAGAACGCAGCTGCACACGTATTCATACGTACATCATGTATAGCTGTTTGTGTGCAGTGGTAGAGTTCGGTATTTGCAACAGACTCAATGGCCCACCAAGTGGAAAATATTTATCGTCTGACCCTTTATAGAAATCGTTTGTTGACCCGTCATTTGTTTGATTACATTATACATGAGCCCTCTCCATATTTGCATTTGTGTGTCTAATCACATCTGTGCCTAATGTGACTGTATTTAACTCTTAATATGCTGTCTGATAAGCAGAACTAACTACTGCCAGTTTGGAGTGTTCTTTGCTCAAAATCAGAGCATCTGTCTTCTGACCACCATTGTGCCCTTTTTAAATTCTGTCAATAGTGACAGGGCCAAAACTTATGTCTGGCAGTTATAANNNAATTTATGTCTTTCAGTTATAATTTACATTTATAACACTTCCATAGAATATGACTTATTGTATAACTTTTTTAGTAAATTGAAAGTGGTTTGAGAGGCACCTGGGTGGCTCAGTCGGTTGAATGTCCAACTTCGGCTCTGGTCATGATCTCGCGGTCTGTGGCTTTGAACCCCACATCAGGTTCTGTGGTGAAAGCTCAGAGCCTGGAGCCTGCTTCGGATTCTGTGTGTCTCTCTCTCTCGCCCTCCCCTGCTCACACTCTGTCTTTCTCTCTATATATAAAAAATAAATAAGACTTNTTTGATAGAATGAAAATAACACAGTAGAGATCAGTATTCTATTACTTTAATTGTCATAGGTTAAAGAGAAATATACAAAAGAGGACTTAAGACAAAAATGATCTGCTTTTGCCCGATAATGTCACAATGTGTGTCCATGCAAATCTCTTGTAGTAGGACTAATAAAGAATATTGGGGAAGACCCGAGACATTGCATGGCTCTTTCTAGCTCAGGCAGAACATACTGAAAAGCAACCTTATCCTAATGCTAAGCCCTTTTGCTGTCTTATGAGCAGATGGGATGTGAATATTGCATTTTTTTATACTGACCAACAGGTTTATTTCCAGTAACTGTAACATTGAATATACAATAAACAAATATTTGTTAAAGATTGCCTTTTTAAGATAATTGTATTTTGGCTTGTACTATTTAATGAATTTCCCTAAAAGAATACAGAATTAATAATTATAAACACACTTGTTGTGAAAAAGGAAAATTAGCATTAAGGATAATGACAAGGACTAAAGCCATGAGCCACCATCTTTAAAATAAAATAACATAAAATAAAATAAAATAAAATAAAATCATGTTGAGCACCAGTATACCATGAAACATATGAATGCATCTCTCTGCCATAAAATGTAGGTTTCAGCCAAGGTACATCATTATTAACTTAATGTTGTTCCATTAAATTTTTCTAGCAGCTTGAATTTAACCTGTAAGCCTATTTTGGTCTTATAATTATATAAAGCCCATATGCGTAAAAAATTACTTCTATTATAGGCAGGTGCCATGCAAAGGCACTCTCCTCTCCGCTGCCTTGGTCTCCCTTCCACTGCTAATGGAAGACCTCTGGCGTAATTCTTCACCAGCAGTGAATCCACAAGGCAGAATTATTCTTACAGACCGAGATCAGTCTCCCTCCTTCCCTTGCTCTCTCTTTTCCCCTCCTCCTCCTCTTCTTCCTCTCAACCTGTCTCTCTTGCTCTCCTTCACACTTTCTCAGGCGTAAGCTCACACTTGTTCTCTCTCCCTCTTGCTTGTGCCCTCTATAGCACACATAAAAAACACATCTTCTTCTAGAGCCTTTGGGTTTGTTTTCTTCAAGATGTTATGCTAACATGATATAAACCCAAGTGACCACTACTAAATAAATGCCTTCTTACTCTGAAGTGTTTTAATAAAAGTGATGTTTCCTAAAAAAAAAAAAAAATTNTGTTACTTAAGTATTTTCAAACATAAAACTAGATACAATTAAAGTCAATACTAGGGGCATTGCTAATCACTTTTCTTTTAATTTTTTAAATCTGAGTATAGATGACACACAATGTTACATTAGCTTTAGGTGTGCAAACTTCGTGATTGACAAGTTTATACATTCTGCTGTGCTCACCACGAATGTAGCTGCCGTCTGCCTCATCCATTGCTATTACAACATCATTGACTGTATTCCCTATGCTGTTCCTTTTATTCTCCTCCCATTAGAGGTTAGTTGTCTAAATGCTAGGGTAAAGCTATATGTTCAGATGTAAAAAAGTGTCTAAGATATATTATTAGTAAAATAAAGCAGGGTAAAGAATAATGTATGATACCTTCTGTATACAAAATATAGATATAAACATATGCTTGTATAATAGGCATACAAAAATCCAGATGAAATATACAAGAAAATCTTAAAAGCAGTCTCTTAGTTGAATAAACTGGGGAGGAAAAGATCGGTTGAGGGAGACTTTTAATAACTTTTACATCATTCAAGAACACTCAGACTTTCTTTTACTGGTACATATTAATTTCATGATAAGAAATATTTTAGTTTAAAAACAAACGGGCAGGGGCACCTGGGTGGCTCAGTTGGTTAAGTGTCCGACTTTGGCTCAGGTCATGATCTTACGGTTCGTGGGTTTGAGCCCCGTGTCGGGCTCTGTGCTGACAGCTGGGGCCTGCTTTGGATTCCATGTCTCCCTCTCTCTGCATCTCCCCCACTCATGCTCTGTTTCTCTCTATCTCAAAAATAAATAAATATAAAAAATTTAAAAAATAATAAAAAATAGAAACAAAAACAAATGGGCAAAAAATAAAGATACTACTATTATGCCATTGATTAGCAAAACTTTTTTAAATGATGATATATGGGGGTGACAAAAGTATAGAAAAGCAGACACTCTCATACCTTGTTGGGGGAAAGTCCAGCTATGTGTCATGTATGCAACTAAAACAAAGAAAAAGGAAAAAGAAGAGAGAGTAATAATGGTGACACTTTACATTTTATAATTTTTTTCTAATGATCACTCTCTCTGCTTATGAAAGTAACAAATGCTCAGGGTTAAGCAAAAAAGTGGGAAACCAGAAAAGCCTGTTCAGAGGACATTGGGCATGTTTGACAGAGACTCTATGCCCAGGAATAGAAGAGCTAATGTCAGAGACTTCTAGTGGTTACCTGACTGAGTTCTTTGAGTTCCAGGAAAGGGTTTTAGACAGGAGTCTGTGAACTATGACCCACAGGCCAAATCTGGCCCACTTTCTGTTTTTGGAAATGAGGTTATTGGAACACAATGACATACATTTGTGTGCGTACCTGTGTACATGGCTGCTTTTGCTTTGCAGCGGAAGTGTTGAATAGTTGTAACAGAGGCCATATATCCTTAAAAAGTCTAAAATATTTATTATCTGGCCTGTAGTGGTTTGGATGCTTGCCCCCAAAAGGATATGTCTGTATCCTAACACGCAGCACTTATTAACATGAAGTTATAGAGTCTTTGCTGATGTAATTAAGCATCTCAAAATGAGATCATCTGGATTATCTAGGTGGACCCTAAATCCGGTGCCAAGAGTCTTTGTCGTAGACTCTGGGTCTGAAGTTCTCTCTTGTCCAGCAAGAGAGCAGACGCAGGGTTGAAATGCAGGAGAGGCTAGTGTCGGGAGGAGACGAGCCCTGAGTTAAGGTCCTTGTTCCCTTTTTATTAGAATCAGAAGGCTTACAAGCATGATGGACATGCACAAAGAGACAATGAATCCATGAATGTTAACTCATGGGTATGAGGGAAAGGGGGGTTTGAAGGTATGCGGTGTTCGGGGTTTGGGTCAATACAAAGCAAAAACCTGGCACCGGGCAGATGGTTGTCTATGACAGACATGTCTGTTTATCTTAGCTTGTCTAGGGGAAAAGACAGATAGAGCACGCCACCTCAGGGTCAACAAGGCACCTTTGTTTTGCTAATGAGCTCCTCTCTGGGCAATCTCTCACCCCGCTGTGGTCCGCAGCCCTGTTTTACCTGTTTACCTATTTTGGGCCTTACTTCCTGTGAAGCAGCTTTCTGCTATTGTACTAAATTGGGGGACTTTTCTGCCCAAACACCTCATCTTGTTTACCTCATCTTGGATGCTTTCATTCTGTGGCTTTCTATTTCTTTATGCCTTGTTAACCCATCCACGCAAGCACAGGGAATCCCTGAGCGTATTCCACGCAAGTTTTTATAAGAGACAGAAGGGAAGGCGGCACAAACACAGAGGAGAAGGCCATGTGAAGACTGGGGATAGCGACGGGAAGGGTGCGGCCACAAGCCAAGGAACTCCAGGGGCTGGCAAAGGAAAGGTTCTCTCTAGAGCCTTGTGAGGGAATGTGGCCCTGCCAACAGCTTGATTCTGAACGTGATTTCCAGAGCTGTAAGAGTAAGTTTCTGTTGTCTCAAGCGACCAAGTTAGGGGTAATTTGTTAAGGCAGCCCGAGGAAACTACTACATGGCCGGTTCTAGAAGATGTTTGCTGACTCCTGGTTTGGATGTTTTGTGGTAGACCAGACTTTCTAGTAAGTTGATCACAATTTGCCAGTTGATCTTCAAGCCTTTTCTGGTTGACCTTTTTTTTTTTTTTAATGTTTTTATTTATTTCTAGGAGAGAGAGAGAGAGCGTGAGCAGAGGAGGGAAAGAGAGAGAGGGAGTCACAGACTGAAACAGGCTCCAGGCTCTGAGCTGGCAGTCAGCACAGAGCCCGACGCGGGGCTCGAACCCACGAACCGCGAGATCATGACCTAAGTGAAAGTCGGACGCTTAACCGACTAAGCCACCCAGGCGCCCCTGGTTGACCTTTATCCTACTCTTACCAAGACACAAAACACAAACACACACCGTATGCATGTGCACACCCTCCCTCACATGCAGGTACTCCACAGATACCCTGTGCGGGGAGGGCAGAACAGCTAGTAGTCTAGGCCCATCCCTTCCCCTTCCCTCCAGCCTAAATAGATTATATTATCAACTCTGATCCCCATACTCATCACCCCAGCACCCAACCTTTGAGGGGCTGTGAGGGGGAAAATCCACCCAGCAGCTAGCCAGGGGACTCCCCCACCCCCCGATGTATTTTTTNAGTATTTTATAAACAGCACAATATTATGTGATTTTTGTGTGTATTTACAGTCTAGGAAAAGTCTGTTATGGAAAAAAAAAAGATAAGCTGCATTAATACAAATCACCCACCAAAAACTTAAGCAATGGTTCAAAAACTCCTGAAAATGCTAACTGGGTTATTTTGCCTATTTAATTTTCTTTTAATGACTACTTAGCAGGTAAAGGAAGAACAGAGACTCGTGCTTCCAGAAGAGTGTTCTCAAGGAGCCCCTTAATAGCGGACTATTACAAATAAAGCTATAGGCAGCTTTTGCCAACATGAAATTATAATGTTAGTAGATTAAAATAGTTACCATAGTTACCTTTCTCCCACTGGAAAAAATTCAACTGCCTACAGCCGTCCCTCGTTGGGGTTTTGTAACAAAGCACATAGAAGCTGAAGCATCGGTGAAAATTAGCTTGGGTTTGTTAAAATACACTGTCAGTGAGGTTGCTACAGTGCTGTCTCTATACACATCATTTTCTTAAAAGAACAAAAACCTCTCTCTTCAGGCCTGTGAGCATTCAGTAAACAACGAAGGAAGTGACAGCATAGAATTCCAAGTCCTGATACCAGGAACATCTTCTCTGGTGAAACTTCAGAGCAGTGAAATTTCCCCTTGGTTTAATTGACAACTTCTTTGAGGTAAGAGTGACCAAGGAAAAAAAAATTGGTTGCAAATTGAGTTGTGATCATTTTTCATCTCCATCAAAACGTTCAGGAAATGATGGCAATTGGAGAATCACTGACACCAGGCCACATATTTATTATTATTCAAAACCGGTGAGGGTCCTGTATGGTAATGTACCCATTTGATATTTGGCTGACAGATTTACATTTTTTTTTTTTACAAATAATGATGCAATTTCGTCTAATTACCTCATTTGCATTTCGTACTGCTAGAAACCTACAGATTTTATTTAATAGGCACAAAGCATACAGGCTTTACTTTTCATATTTTTCTGATGACATGAGTAATAAATGTTCATTGTTGAAAGTATGTGCGAAAAATTTAAAAGCCCAAAGGTAAAAGTAAACTGTTATCCTTAATAAAAGCCTTGAGTTTAACATATGGGTGAATCTACCTTCGGTGTTTTATATACAATATCATATATGTTTTGTAACACATGTATTTAGTTTATATGTGTACAGTGTATCAATGTGTACAGATTTTAAAAACACAAATATATTTATATTTTACATGCTGCTTTGTAACCTACTACTTTTCACTTAACACAATATTAACACTTTTCATGACATTGAATATTTTCTACAACCTCATCTTTTATTTCCTCCTGGTAGTTCATTATATGGCTATATTATCAGTTCTTTTTTATTCGTTATTTCTCTAACCAAGACTCTATTGTGAAAAATTTAAGTAGTTTCCAATGTTTTCCGATTATAAGCAGGACTCTGAAAGTATGTTGATGCTAAATCTCTATAATCGTGGTTATTTCTTTGAGAGAAATTTCTAGAAGTGGAATCAAAGGTAGTCACTAGATGTGTACATTTTGAGTTGAATTGAACTCCCAAATCCTTTAAATGTTGCTTCTTTTTGGAATATATTTTTAAGGTTTCTTAAAACTGAAGTTTCCAGAACAAGACATTTATTGTTTTATTTATTTTTAAGAGTGAGAGAGACAGAGCATGATGGGGGAGGGACAGAGAGAGAGGGAGACACAGAATCCGAAGCAGGCTCCAGGCTCTGAGCTGTCAGCACAGAGCCTGATGCGAGGCTCTAACTCATGAACCGTGAGATCACAACCTGAGCCGAAGTCAGATGCTTAGCTGACTGAGCCACCTAGGCGCCTTTCCAGAACAAGATATTGAATTGAGCATTTCCAGCCCTCCAGAAGGCTCCTTTGCACCCCTTACCAATCTTTACCCACTCCCCACACATTCCAGAGGTAACTTTTATTCTGACTTCTATCACTGTGGATTAGTTTGCCTATTCTTAAATTTCCTATAAATAGATTCATACTGTACTATTCTGTGTACAGCTACTTGTACTCGTCGTTATGTTTGTGAGATTCATCCATGCTGTGTATATAAAAGCCCTTTATTCTTTATAGCTGCTGTATATGTCCATGATGTGAATTTATATATCTTTATATATCCACTCTCCTGTTAATGGACACTGGCTTTCCAGTTTGGGGCTATTGCGAATAAGGTTGCTATGAACCTTCTCATACATACCTCTTCCTGGAGATAGTCATTTCTCTTGGAATTGCTGGATCATCGAGTAGGTACATATTTAGAAATACATCTTCATAAATGATGGTAGGGAATCACATGGGTAAAGGAAACCACTGGTTAAGCCCCTGAGTACAGGAGCGCGTGCTGAGGGGTGCCAGCAGAGAGGGAGAGCTGGCCCCGATCACCTCTGTTGTCTTGGGCACTGGGGCACATAGGCATGTCATGGCGGCAGAGTATTCACAAGGTGTCAAAGAGCTTGGTCAAGAACATGATTACAAAAAATTCCCCCAGTCAGTTTTAAGGCTGACAATTCATTCTAAATTGTGGTGTTTTTTGTTTTTCTGGCTTTTTTTTTTCTTTGAGAAGCAGAAAGAAGAACATTCAAAATGATCAGGAGGTTTCAAAATTTGGGAACCGACTCCCTAGAGTAGTAGGTGGTGCCTCTGAGTTGCTTCTATCTCAAGACAAGCTAAGTCCCCTTTAATAGTCTTCCTTCATAGATGTGAAAGATACAAGGCTCTCCAGTGATCTCAGATAGTGTCTTTCTAGGAATCAGTGTCGTTTTAGTGCAATATTACATGAAGTGCTGATTCATGACGAGGTTAAGAGGCTGCACCAAAATGTTAATCAATGCACTGCTTACTCTAGCGAGAAAATTTTGATACAAAAAAAAAAAATAGATGAATTAAAAAATGACCTTACTGATGCAGTTGGTTTATATTCTGGCACAAGCTCCTTATCTCATCAGAGGTCAGTAACACTCTACTAATAGGCAGCCAGTCTGCAGAGAGTGCAGACAGACCTTGGAGGAGCACGATAGGTGTTCAGATGTCCGCTGCGCCACTTACGATGTGATGTTGCTGTTGCCGATGTTTGTAACCACCTTAATCCTCAGTTTCCTCATCTGTAAAGCAGGAATGAGAACAGCACTCACCACATGGGGGCCTGTGAGGAATTGATTCCAAACTTGCGAAAGGCGTGTTCCCCGAACTCCGTGGTTCCGTGGCTATGTAGGCCAGAATCTAGGATATATGATGGGCTCGAGTGTACTTTAGCAGCTCCATCCTAGCTTTTAACCATGCAGCCCAGGCAGCACAAGCGCTGGCTGAAAAGAACATTTCTCAAATCACTAGGCATTCCTAGTACCTTCTCGCAGAATAGAGTCCACGTACTGTATAACACTGCTTTGCGATCCCATTTGAGAAAATATGCCATCAAATTAGCATATGCCTTCTCCTTATCTCTATGCATTAGGACTATTTATTTACATGTCTTTCTATGAATTCCTCAAGGTCAAAGGCTCGGATTAATTTTCTTAGTATTTCTTGCACGCCTGG
>NW_027532516.1:16544-17659 GCF_008692635.1 Crocuta crocuta | reverse complement strand
CGACAGTCAACACATTTTTATTGAATGCATGGAATGGCAGATTCCTGACATTAAGTAGAAACATTAGACAGTACAAGCCTTTGTCTACTATAATTGGGCTGACCTTTCCAAATGCATAAGTAATTTCGCTGCATTGTTTGGCCTTCCATGAATTACAGTCGTTGGTATTTGACAATTAATTAGGATATGCTAATGTTAAAATGTAAGCACAATTAGGTGTGAGTCAAAGAAAAAAAATTGATGGGAAGTCGGGAGTGGTACGTGATGTATTCAATTCTCACAAGGTCGTTCAAGATTTAGAATCTCTTACTACTACTTCTTTTTCTCTGACCAAGCAGAATTTTGATACTGTATTTTTGCATTATTGGAAGGCAGTCTGAAGTTTGGTAGGGTAAGATTCTGGACTAAAATGTACTCCTCGGCGAAAGGTGATCGATCTCACCCAATGTATGCACCTCCCCACTTTCCTTGATCACTTCTACCTTGCTGATCCTTGGCTAATCACCTGATGGAGACGCCCGATGTCATCATACTGGCCTCATCTCCCAACATTGACTCAGCCTCCCTCGTGGGGAGGTCAGGACGAGTTGAATCACTTCAGTGCCCAATGAGACTGGACTAAGAGACGGTCTGACTCCTCCTACCCCTTTGGAAGTGAGTTGAAGGGCTGGGTCCTGGGAGCTGGGGCCCGGGGGAATTCATAGACTTTGGGACCAAGGTCTCGGAGAGGGCCAATGCCTTTTATCCCTTTGGGCTCACAGTTCCATTGTCATTGAAATTGCAACAATGTAAAAAACCATGTTATTTGCCCTTTATCCTAAAAGAGACATTTTTGTGTATCTCTGGGTCAGATTTTCTACTTGGATTTTTTTTTTTTNAATTCCAAGCTACTCATTTTAATTCACGTTCTCCAGAAAACAGAGTCTATGAGCTATATGCCATAGACTGTATACAGTCTGTCTGGGGCCCAAGTCCAGAGCAGCAATGGTGAAGGGAAAAAGTAAGTGAAGCAGGAAATGAGAAAAGTCAAAGAGAGTGAGATGTCACCAGGGGTGCTGCCGTTGGCCCAAAGGCCAGCTGTGTGCAGCTCTTTCCAAAGCCAGGCACCGTGACAT
>NW_027532516.1:8800-16462 GCF_008692635.1 Crocuta crocuta | reverse complement strand
CCTACCTGGCCTCCCTGGCCCCACCTCTCCTCACCCCAGAGCAGCCTTCACAGCATTGCCAGAGCGTGACTCTTCCAGTGGAATTCCGATCACACCATTTTCCTGCTCAGAAGCCCTTAGCAGCTCCCCACTTCACACAGGGGAACTTTGAGCCTCCCCACCTCGCTACTGAAGACCATCCGCAAGGCGGCCATGCCTTAGGATACCAGCTCTGGTGACTGCCTCTCGACTCTGAACATGGGAACTCTTCTACTCATAAACCATTGCTCCCCCTATTCTATCTAAGTGGGATGTCTTCTCGCCCTTTATTCCCCCCTTTTTTGATTGCTGAAATCCACTTTCCTTTGGATATAGCCCCTGAGCCGCCTGGCCTTATCCCCACAACTCAGCGTTGCTCGTTGCTCTGTGGCTCATGTTATCTTATGATCCATTGTGTTTTGTGTTTGCATAGCATTTTGTTTGTACACTATGGCCTGGTTGGGTTTCTAATTTAATGATTTGCATTCAGTGATGTGTCCATGTCTGCATCTCCCCCTGCAATCTGCGAATTCCTTGAAAGCAGGGATGCAGCTCGGTGATCCCTGGGTCATCTGCAACCAGCACGGCCTGGCACATGTTAGGTAGTTGAATTAAATTCTAACAAACACCTTTGAAATAGCTTAGTGTGAGGTAGATGTTCCCTGTGTTATGCGTTAAGAACTAAAACAATAACAAAATCACCTCCCTGAAAGCATCCTGATATTTACGAATGCTTCCGAGCTCTGCGATAAGAACAAAGCAAATTTTAATTCCTATTAAATGCAGTTTAAGTGTAAAATGGAACGTATC
This sequence comes from Crocuta crocuta, assembly GCF_008692635.1. Lineage (NCBI taxonomy): Eukaryota > Metazoa > Chordata > Mammalia > Carnivora > Hyaenidae > Crocuta > Crocuta crocuta. The sequence continues at coordinate 15,634 of NW_027532516.1, read as the reverse complement.
CAACTGTCCATGACCAATTCTTTTTAATAAAAGAAGATGCTTTCTATTTCAATAAAAAGGAAAAAAACCATTACGGTGTTAATTAAATAAATTGCCCACTTATCTAGAACCAAGTACCCAAAGCATTGTATGGTCTGTAGTCATTTATTTTTTTCTTTGAGCCCTAATGAGTAGTTTTTAATAACCTTGAGGGAAGAGATGCTATGATTTCAATCTATCCTGTCAAACTCCTTTAGCATTAAACTGTGAAAACCATTATTGAAGTCCGTCTCAGAGCACTGCCCATTTTCAGCTTGGAGCTTAGATTATCTTTCAGAAGAGGAAGCCAGAGGTTGTATTGACATAAAGAAAATGTCATTTGTGAAATCCCTGCCTTAGCTGGGCACTTCTGGGAAGTGACTCATGCTTGGATGTTAGAGGTAAATGTCTATCTTTGCAGGGAAATGACCATTTATGTCATGTCATAAAGTCCCCTAACAGTAAGTGACGGAGGACGCCTACAAGTGATGTTCTCTAAAGAATCTCTACAGAAGGACGCAATCGACATCCTATTATACGTACAGTCTAATAAAGAAGTCAAAGATTGCACCTGAAGCCAGCCTCATGGGTGAAACAATGAGTCGTGGACACCTAGAGATTTATTACTTTGGGCAAAATAAGGTACTGTGTTTTTCCACTTTGCTGTTCTAGTATTGAATACAAAGCAGTTTTGGTGAGATGTCTTCCTCACCAATTTCAAGAATCATCATTGTGGAAATTTGTAGAAAGTTGTGAAAAGCATAAATGGAAAATGACACGTAATCCTTCTCTCAAAAAGAACTCTTCTAACATTTTGGAGCATATTATTTCAGTCTCCTCCCGCCCGTGCAAATGCGTACTTTTAAGGAGACAATAATATTGTAATTGCCAGTTAGTTAGTGACCTGTTTTTTGTTTTCCCGCTTAAAGCAGGGGGTTTCAGCTGTCCTTGTATATGAGAATCCCTGGGGAGTTACTGGTTGGTTTTTTTTTTTTTTATCTTTTAAAAATTTTAAGTTTTATATTCTTAATTGAAATATAGTTGACATACAATGTGATGTTAGTTTCAGCATAGCGTATGGCATAATGATTCAACGATTCTATACATCACACTGTGCTCGCCGCAATGAATTCTGTCACCATCTGGTGGGTGAGGATTGTCGATGCGTCAGGAAGACGCTTGGTCTGAACCAGACTTTCTCAACTGCGGGTGGTTTTATATCCAGGCTTTACGTCAGGTTGCTTAAAAGTCTTCCTGGTGGTTTCAGTACATAACTGGGGTTGAAAACCTCTATAGCCAAGACTTAAAATGTACTTAGTGCCATTTGAAGCCTCACTGTACCTAGGCGGGTGTTGAACCTGGGTCCATCTGCCTGGTCTCCTTTCCACCTAGGCTGGACCACCGTCAGGGAGCTGTTGTAGCGAATGCACAGAAAGGCAAGCCAAGCAGGGGGATGGCATAATAAACTTGTGATTCTCCGTCATGGCCGTACGTATCGCTAGCATCGTTTGGAGGTGGGAAATTCACTTCGGCACACGTTTCTCCCCTCACAGTGTTTGATTTAAGTGGCGTGGGATGCAGCCCGGGGAGTCTAATGTGTGTCCAGGATGGAGAACCATTGCTCTCAACCAAGAACCAGCAGCAACATGTGAGTGCATTTTATATTATGCCGTACCCCCGGAATGTACGACAGGTGCCCGTTCGCAGGTCTCACCCCAGACCTGCTGGCTCAGAAACCCCAGGGCGAACCCTGACGATCTGTGTTTTAACAAGTCCTCCCACAGGATGCCGAGGTTCAAATTTGGGAACTGCTGGTTTAGAGATTTCTGGTTCCCTGTTCTTTAATTTTTTTTTTCTAGTCTCCTTGGTTCTCAGGTGCTAATGTTTGCACTCATCACACGCCTTGGCTAGTGTCAAGTGCTCAGTGTGTTTTCCTATTGTTTTATTTATTTGATTCCCTTTAAGCCCATCACTTTTTCTTAGTGAGCCTGCGATAGATGTGGGTCAGCATTCTTTTTCTCGGATGACAAGGACGGAGGGGTCAGGAAGGATCGTTTCTAAAGAGGGGTCTCCTGGCTCCTGAGCCTCGGGCCTGTCACACCCTGGTCTGCCTTCAGACATGACCAGTGCGGATGCACATGCGCAGAGTTAGACTAAGCCTTTAAACTGTCAGCCGCCAACATTCCTGGGACTGAGCTGGCATCACCTGCGATGGATGCTAGAGGCCCGGAGGCAGCAGAGGCAGGACAAAGGACAGAGGTCATCTCTCTGTGCAGTTTTGTTCAGGGCCAGCCGATGGTGCAGGGCCACTCAGAGGCAGGTGGTGAGGCACCGTGGGAGCAGGGATGAGGGGCGCTAAAGGAAGGCGAGGCAGAGGCGGGTGGGGCTCGGACCCAAGTCCACCTCAGCCAGAGGGCAGCTGTCTTTCCTGGCAGCCCTCGGGCCTCGGGCTCCCATTGCCAGGCAAAAGAATCCTCTGGGTTCTCCAAGAAAGGTCTTTGAGGAACACGCCTACAGAGATTTGTGGCCTGCTCTGAGGTTGCTGCTGGTATTTTGCATCGCATGGCTTTATCCACTGCAGTGAGTGAGAAATGTATGTAGAAATGTCTGCGTAGTGCCATGCGGGGACAGCGATTACCCTTGTCAAGGAGTCCTGGGAACGTGCTATTAAATGTCTGGTTCCATCTTTGCACTGAACTTACTGTCGTTACAGCCTTTTTCTTTTAGCGTTTACATGTCAGCGCTACATCCACAGCGTTGCGTTTTGGTAAAGAGCACTGTTTCTCAAGTCGGGGTCTGTAGGTGTCTGGGGTTCTGATATTGCCCTCTCAGGGGAGTTAAGTTCTTGGCAATAACTTAAGAAACGTTGGCCTTCGTGTTGGTGATGCTCTTAACATTAATTTGGGCACAATATGGATTATCAGGATGGCCACCTTTAAGGAACGTGTTGAGCTCTTAACTGTTTTGAATTATTTTATTTTGGCAGCTGTGGAAATCCAATGAGGCAAATTTATTGTTATCTCCATTTTGAAAATAAGTAAGCTTTGCACAGAGCCGTGAACTAATCTGCTTTGAATTCGTGAAAGGAGGCACCATTAGTAACCTAATCTTGACAATGTTTTAATGCCAATTTCAATTGTCCTAGACTAATGAGCCAAAACAGAGACTTAATGTAAATCGATTACACTTGAATAAAGGCTGATTACATCCCAGGGTGCAGTGATGCAGTAGAGAATTGAGTGAATCCTAACAAAAAAGGTTTATCCTCAAATTGAGAATTCAACAAACTGAGTGTTCAATGTCTTTGGTTGCTGAAGAAATCTGCTAACAGGTGTGTGGAAAACAGCAGGACTTTTCCCACACCGGTTGACTTTTACTTGGTACCTTTTGGTGCCATTGTGTAAATTTGCCCATTTGTCAGGGGACACAACCTCGTTAACTTGGTACATCTCGCCGCAGATAGTTGGCTTATTGCTTATGTCTTGTACATATTACCTGTTATTTCTGACTAATCACTCATGTCTAGCAGTTATGGAAAGATGGTCCTGAAGACCCTATGCCCTAAATATTAATTAACCTATGCCACTTGGTAAAGAAGTGACCAGTTTGGGGTTGTGATAACATGAACACTCTATGAAAGAATCCAGTGTCATCACTTAGCAACCTCGTTGTGTGTGAAATCAGCCCCTCATCTAGAACCTACGTCTGTGCACCCCAAACTTTTTGCCAAACTGGCATTCTCCATCTGCTGGTTCCTCTGTTAATGAGTAATAAACTTTGACGTACACCTATGAATTTGTTTAAGGAAGTTTGCTTTAACAGTCTTCACAAAGTCACGTGGAAGGAGAGGAGGGCCCAACTCAAAAGAATTGGCACCCTGGGAATTCACTCTTTATCCATGTTTCAGATGGCTAGTATATGTCAGCAAAATAAAATCCCATGTATCTATTTATGTTTTATATTTTTAATTTACTGTTTGTAGGAGATTTTGGGGGGTATGTAAATTTGCCTTGGTCCTCTCATGCATTGATCGATTCATTAATCCAGCAAACATTTCTGGAGAATCTACTCTGTGCCAGGCACTGTACTAAGAACTTCAAAAACATCAGTGAACAAACTGGACGAAGTTTCTGTCCTCACAGAGCTTATGTTCTAGATTGAGGAAGCCAAGCAATAAACAAGAACACTTGAAGAGAAAGAACTGTGTGAGGTAGAAGATTAAGCAGAGGGCAAATGGAAGATGGGATCTACTTCAGACAGGGTGGCAAGAGATACCTCCAGGAAGAGGGGGCATTTAAGCAAAGAGTTGAGTAAGGTGACAGAGAGAATGCCAAGAAAGGACATGGGAAAGAAACGTTCCAGTTCGAAAAACAAGAGTAGAGGCAAATGTGTGTTCCACTGGAAAACTGTACACTGTTCAAAGTAATGATTTTTAGCTCGGGGTGATTTGCATCCCCCATGATATCTGGTAATACCCGGAGGCATTTTTGGTTGTCACAGCTTTGGGGGAGGGTGCCGTTAGCATCTTACGAGTAGAGGCCGAGAATGCTATTCAACATCTCACACACAGTGAGCAGGATAGTCCTGCCTACCCCAGCCAAGAATTATCTAGCCCATAATGTTAATTGTGCTGAAGATGAGAAATCCTNTAGTTTAAAGCACACCCTTCCAGGTCATTTGATTCTGGTCCTCTGGGGATCCAGTGCCTTTTCTTGCCTTTGAGTTGTTATACAGTTCAGCACGTTACAGATAACTAATAGGGATGCAAAATAGCACCAGTCTGTAGACATGTAATAAATTATTTCTCTTGGAGGTTCAAGTGACTCTCCTCCCGTACTGAGGAAGAGGCTAGGTTTGCCCCATGTGCACATTCAATTCAATATCCCTGATCTTTTGGATCCTCATTTGAATTGGCTGTAACATCTTACTGGTTTCGTCACTGACAACGAGTTCAGTAAAATCTTCAACACGTGTTCATTTTACATCTATATGAACGTCATGATTTTACCTTGGCTTGAAAATTTTCCTTTAATACAAGCTAGTATAGGAACCCTGAAGTATAACCAGAGCTTTTTTGAGAAACAGAGCAGAGGAAGGAGAGCATGGAGCAAAGCAAAGGAAAGAGAGTCGGGTAGGACATTAAGCCAAGGGTGTGGTCAGGGGCCGGTAAGGAGGGTTTTGTAATCCCTGGGGAGGGCTTTATGGTTTAGATTCTATGTGATAGTTCTCAGCCATAGGCTGGTTGAAAAATGGGGAAGGATCTCAAAATAATTTCCATTCTTCAAGAGCCTTTAAGGCTTAGAATTCTTCCCTTTAAGGATTAGAATTTATTATGGCAAGATTAGAGTATGTGGAGCTAAAAGTTCAATGAGAAAGACCAACTATGAGGTTTTCAAAATAATCCAGGGAAGAGACTGGTGGTCTGGACTCAGATCAAGGTGGTGAGAACCGTTCAGATCCAGGATGGTGGGTCGTGGCATTAGTGCCAAGGGGACCTGCTGAAGCCACGCTGTCCAATTTGAGAGCCCCAGTTACACGTGGGTATCAAGCACTTGCTATGGGGCTAATTCCAAATGAGATGTGACAGATTTTGAAGACATAGGAAGAAAAGAAATGTAAAAAAAAAAAAAATCTCATCAGCAATTGATTATATGGAATGCATGTTGAAATGATACTATTTTGGATATCATCGTTAAAATTAATCTTAACCATTTCCTTTTACTCCTTCTTAACAGGAATGGCTACACATTTAAAACTTACCTGTGTTCTCATGTAGGTAAGTTTTGAATGTGTAGCGGTGTTACGTTTTAAAAGTGTTAGACAGTGCTGTGCTGAAGAATGCTAAAGTAGGGGATTATATCCAAAAGGGTAAAAAGGCTACCTAGAAGTTTGTTTAAACTGAGCAAAATCCTGAAAGGTAAGCAGTTGATCCTAGTTGGGTTTTTTTTTTAATGCTAGTTTTGATTTATGTAGCAGTCATTCTTGCACAGTGGGATAGGGAAGTTAATTGATCCTCGTTTTCATTTATGTATAATAAATCATAAGCACATCAACACATCTCCATAAGTAAATGTATGTCTCATAAAACTAGGGCATCCCTTAAGAACTTTTAAGGAAGAAAACAGGGGTCAGCACCTCACTCATGTTTGAGAAGCGGGGGAAAGATCACTGGACTAGTAGTTACAGGACTTGAGTTCTGTTCCATCTGAACTGTAATTCTCCACTAAGCTGCATGATTATGGTCACTCCCCTTTCTGAGTCAGTTCACGCCATCTCTGTTACCTGCCCCACAGTGTCCTAGGGAAGCCCTCAAGGGCAGGCACTGTGTCTTATTCAGCTTTGTACCATTCCATAATAGTGTCTTGCCTAAAAGATACATGGTGGTCCTTCTTGAATTGAAGAAGGTTGAAGAGGCTGTCCTGTCCTCGGGGAGTAAATCTCCCTAAGTCTCAGTTTCTTCATCTTTAAAATACGGATAATAACTACATGACTTATTAGGCAGTTGTAAGCCTTAAATAATTTGTGGTAAGCACCGTATCGGTTTCCTAGGGCCACGGTAACGGGGTCCCACAAACTGAGTGGCTTAATGCAACAGAAGAGTATTCTTTCACCGTTCTGGAGGCCAGAATTCTGAAATTAAAGTGTTGGCAGAACCATGCTCCCTCTGAAGCTGCCAGAAAAGGAGGCTTCTTTGCCTCTTCTAGTTTCTGGTCGCCTCAGGCATTCTTTGGCTTGTGGCCACATTACTCCAATCTCTGTGTCTGTCTCTACCCCAGCCATCCTCTGTCCGTCTCTGCCTGTGTCCAAAGTTCCCTC
>NW_027532516.1:7744-8765 GCF_008692635.1 Crocuta crocuta | reverse complement strand
TTTTAGACCCTTTTTTTTTTTTTTTTTTTTTTTTTATGTAATGAAATTGTATCTCATTTTATTTTGTTATGTTTTATTATTTTTTTCAATTATTTGTTTATTTTCTCAATTTTATTGCATTTTATTTTTTTTAGTATAATTTATTGTCAGAGTGCCTGGGTGGCTCAGTCGGTTAAGTGTCCGACTTCGGTTCAGGTCATGATCTCGTGGTCTGTGAGTTCGAGCCCAGCATCAGGCTGTGTGCTGACAGCCGGGAGCCTGGAGCTGCATCAGATTCTGTGTCTCCCTCTCTCTCTCTGCCCCTCCCTCGCTCACGCTCTGTCTCTGTCTCAAAAATGAACATTTAAAAAAATTTAAGAAATATATATAATTTATTGTCAAGTTGGCTAACGTACAGTGTATACAGTATGCTCTTTTGTTTTGGGGGTAGATTCCCGTGGTTCATCGCTTACATACAACACACAGTGCTCATCCCAGTAAGTGCCCCTTTTCAAAATAAGGCCACATTCACAGGTACCAGGAGTGGGAATTCAACATATATTTTAGGGAATACATAATTTAACCCATAACAGGCATTTTTCAGAGAACCTGCCACATAATAAACACTTTTTATTGCTGCTATTAGTAGTCTAGAACAGGGTTCAGCAAACTATGGACTGTGGGCCAAATCAGGCTTCTATCTCTTTGTTTACATATTATTTGTGGCTGATTTTATGCTACAAGAGCACAATTGTGACAAAGACTCTATAGTCTGCAAAGCCTAGCTATTTACCCTCTGGCCCTTTATAGAATAAGTTTGCTGATGCTTGATCTAGAACCTTGTTCCTTAAAGTGTGATTCATGGCCCAGAGGCATCAATGTCACCGATGGAAGCTTGGCAGAAATGTAACATCTCGGGTCCCATCTCAGACCTACTGAATCAGAGCCTGCTTTTTGGCAAGATACCCACATGACTTATATCAACATTTATATTTGAAAAGCACTGATCTAGAAATTATCTTTTAATGATGTATTTATTTCT
>NW_027532516.1:6825-7633 GCF_008692635.1 Crocuta crocuta | reverse complement strand
ATGATGTAGTTAGTTCTTGTCAACGCTTAGTTTTTTAAAAAATTTTTTCATCTTTGGGGCACCTGAGTGGCTCAGTTGGTTAAGTGTCCGACTTTTGATTTCGGCTCAGGTCATGGTCTCATGACTTGTGAGATCAAGCCCCACATCAGCACAGAGCCGTGCTTGGGACTCTCTCTCTCCCTCTCTTTGCCCCTCTCCTGATCGTGCTCTCTCTCCTCTCTCTCTCTCTCAGAATAAATAAATAAACTTAAAAAAATTTTTTTCATCTTTATTTGGTTTAGTTTGTGAAAGTAGTAATACTTGGTAGTAAAACTTCAATAGAGTAAAGATGTTGTAGTGAAAATATATAGAATTCTTTTTTATTCCTTGTTTTTGCCCAAAAAGAGTAATACTGTGTACATTGTTATGTACCTAGCTTTTACACACAATAACATACTTTAGAGATAGTCTCATCAGTACATAAATCCATCCCAATTTTTCACATGGTTACATGGGATTCATTTTATATATATACCATATAAAGCATTTTCAGTGATGAAACTTTTCATTTACTGAAGTTATTTTTATTATCACTGTTTTTCTTGGGGAAGCTTCAAGGTCATCATTACATTCTAGGATGTGGTTAGTCCAAAACATAATACCCGGAGTCCCCCCAGATTGGCAATTTCGAAGAACTCATCAGGAAATCTTATCATAGAATCAAATATGGTAGAACTTAAAGTTGTTTCTGTTTTGTTTTGTTTTTTGTTTGTTTGTTTTTGGTTGGTTTTTGAGTTGCTGGGAGAATCTGAATCAGCACAGCTTCAGA
>NW_027532516.1:0-6605 GCF_008692635.1 Crocuta crocuta | reverse complement strand
TCTTCCCGTTGCTTCTCCAGATCCATTTTCCACCTTTTTCTCTTCTGCTTTCTGCCATCTTTCTTCCAATTTAGCCAATGAGGAACGCTGTAAGAGGCTGGAGGCTGGAGGAGAGTGAAATCAGTGTGTTTTCTCCCTGGCTTCCTCCTAGACTTCCACTGAATGTCAATGTTCTTTCATAGGTGGCTGTTTCTATATGACTCAGCATTCTGTATTCTTAATCTCACTTCATCCCTGNTTGGTAATGCAGTTTGAGGGATACTAGAAAATATTTTACTATCTGACCCCAACAACATTTCATCTTTGACTCCTGAATCATGTAGGATTTTCTGATCACGAGTGACAGAAAACCCAACTCACACTTGCGTAACATCAAAAAGGGACTACATTGACTCATGCACATGAAAAGTACAAGGGTCAGTTTGGCTTTAGGGTCAGTTAACTGACAAATCCAGGATCTCCAGCCTTTCCACCAGGAGTTGTTCTTGTTGTATCTCTTCAGGCTCTTCTTCCTTGTATTGGCTCATGTTCAGGCTCCCATAGGGGACCAAGGCATTGGCTTTGGACCTAGATTCTCCTGATTTAAGATCAGCAGGAACGAGTGTTCTCCAAAAGCTTTAACAGAGCCTTAACCCTCATTCTCACTGGCTTACCTTGGCCATGGGCTCATCTCTGAAATAAACAGTATGGGCAGGTTCATGGAGGAATCATGAAAATTAACATTTATGGAGTACTTAGTGGGTATCAGGCATGGTTCCAAACACTTTTTCCATGTGGTAGGCATGATTACTTTGTCTATTTTACTCAGGGAGAAAATGAGACATAAAAAGACTGTGTCCCTGAGCTAGTAAGTGGTAGAATGGAAAGTCNGACTCTTATACATATATAAAAATGAACATGTGTGGGTGGCTCAGTTGGTTAAGCATCGACTCTTGATCTCAGCTCAGATCTTGATCTCAGGGTCGTGAATTTCAAGCCCCATGTTGGGCTCTGCACTGGTGTGAAGCCTACTTAGAACAGTTCAAAGTAAAAGTCAAAACACAAATTTATATGCCACAAAGAAATGTTTAATTGAATGTGCAAGTGGACACAAGGCTAGTTTTTCCCACAAGGGACCAAGAAGTCAGATCTCTGTCAGGATAGAATGTGTGTGTCTACAAACATGATTTTACATTGGCTTCCCTTAACTACCTTTAACAGGATTGTGAAATAGCTCTAAGACAATGGCAGGATGAAATCAGACTACTGGAAAGAGTAAGACAGCGCATAGTTGCTCACTGAAACTCAACATTTTCCTGAAGTTTTTAAAAAATTGTATTTTATTATGGTAAGAACACTTTAGATCTGCCCTCATAACAAATTTGCAAGAGTACAGTTCAATATTGTTAACTATAGGCATAATGTTGTGTAGCAGATCTCTAGAGCTTATTTGTCTTGCATAACTGAAACTTTATATCTGTTGAGTCACAACTTCTCATTTTCCCACAGCCCCAGGCAAGTACCATTCCATTCTCTAGGAGTTTGATTATTTTATATACTTCATATAAGTGGAATCATGTAATCTTCCTCCTTCTGTGACTGGCTTACATCACTCAGCATAACGTCCTCAAGGCTCATCCAGGTTGTCACATATTGCAGCAGTTTTTCTTTTTAAAGGTTGAATAATATTCCATTGTGTGTATATACTGCATTTTTTTATCTATGCATTAATCAATGAATATCCTAGTTGGTTTCTGTCTCTTGGCTGTTACGAATAGTGCTACAGGGAACACGAGAGTGTTAATATCTCATTGAGACCTTGAGTTCAATTCTTTTGGGTAAATACTCAGAGGTAGGATTTCTGGGTCATACGGTAGTTCTATTTTTAAATTTCTGACAGGGCACCTGGGTGGCTCAGTCGGGCTCTGTGCTGACAGCTTGGAGCCTGGAGCCCGCTTCAGATTCTGTGTCTCCCTCAATCTGCCCTTCCCTTGCTTGCACTCTGTCTCTCGCTCTGTCTCAAAAATAAATAAACATTAAAAAAGTTTTTAAGCTTTGAGGAACCTCCATACCGTTTTCCATAGTGGTTGCACCATTTTCACATTCCTATTAACAGTATGTAAGTGTTCCAATTTCTCTACATGCTTGCCAACATTTGTTGTCTTTTGTTTTTTTTCTTTTTTTAAAACAGCCATCCTAAGAGGTGTGAGGTGATAGTTTATTGTGGTTTTGAATTGTATAGTGCAGAGATCAGGAGAAGTGCCAAGTGCAAAACTTCCATTGCCCATTCCCCATGGAGTCGTGGACAGTGTTACTTCCCCAGCATTGATGTGTGACAATATATATGGCGCCTCAACGAACAAGGAAGCTCACTTGAGCTTTGGTGTCCAGCGTTCTTATTGAGGTTTAATCACAATACTGCCTCCATGGCTGACCTTATACTTGAGCCCCTCCAAAAGTAGAACTGATACCTCATGGTCCATAGCTCCTGTTCTAAATCACACTATTAGACTGTCTGTTAGCCAAGGCTCCAGACGGAGGTGTCCCAGTCAGGGATGGCATTTCCAAAGGCAAAGGCCAAACCTCTTTTTGGGTAAGGTTAATTCTTCACTACACAGCAGGGAATAACCAAATTCTTTAAACTACATTAACTCTCAGGTCTCCAAATGACAAATATAAATAGCAATGGGAAATGCTCTCACATGTTCACTGCTTACCAAGTGTGATACCTAGAGTTAAAATGTATGCATATAATATGTGACTCAATCTTGGATTATATCATTCAATTTTATGAGGTAGGTACTGTGAGCCCTGATTTATGCATGAGGAAAAGATCCGCAGAGAATTTGGGTTATTTGGCAGGGACTCATGCGCATTGACAGAGTCGAATTCCAGCCTTTGTTGGACAGACTCCAAGAATCTTTCTACAGAATTCTTTGCCTTCTAGTTAGCGTGCTTTGAATGAAATAATTCAGGCTAAGGTGTTAGCATAAAATAGGTTTAAGTGAACTAAATAATTATACTAGTAAAATGGCTTCTTATATCCTATCAACATTTAGATGGAAAGAAGATGGTTGAACACTAACTGCTTTGCCTGAAACAACACAGAAGTTTCTTAGGCATTGAAATATCAGCTTTGTGGGGAGAGGTAAGCAAAGTGTGAAGGTGAGGGACTTTGTTCTTGTTTCTTAAGCTGCTGGCAGAGTCTCAGTCATTACAAAGAAGTTGCAACCTAACCTGTCCTGTGAGGTAGCCATAGTGGGCACTTATCTGCCTCCGTGTGGGAAACTTCAATATTATAATTTTCACCTGCCAAACGTCTACAGGGAGATGATGAGAATAAACAATGTGATGTGAAAGCACTTACAGCTATTGGCCATAAAGGTGAAGAATAAAAACAAATGTTCTCGGCAAAAGGAATAAATATGCATGTTGCTCCAAGAATTATATTTATGTAGTGTCCCTTTGAATGTCACCTGAATAACACATGATTTTGGTACTTTGTCGCCTGCACAGTTGTATATCTGAGAGTTTTAAGGGAATGAGATGTTCTCTACTTAACAAAAAAATAGTGTGAAGAGACAGGCTAACAAGTTGAGCATTCACAGAAATAGCTCAGAAATGAAGAAAGCTCTTAGTTTGTTTAAGTGGTATTTATGGAGATGGTGGAAATGCTACTAGAACCCAAGATTAATTAATCCCTTTATACCAGGACAATCTCTTTTCCAGAAAGAGCAGGTCGAATACACAATGTCCTTGGAATGTTCAATACCCATAGCTTAAGTGATAGGCCATTTTTGGAATGCCCAGCACTGTCACGAATGACCATGACTCTTTTAATATAGAGCAACGTAATCCCACATTTTGCTACGATTTGAAACTCGTATTCAAACACTATCTATTTGGATATTGATTATTTGTTCATGAACAGCGTCCTTTCAGTAAGATCTCAAAAGGAAATTGTGCATCTAAAGAACAAGCTAGCCGTGGTGAGATTATTAGGTTTATGTTATTGAACATAACATGCTGGTTTTCCTCAGCAACCCCAACTCTGAGAATCTACCTCATGAGTGCACTAGCAAAAGTGTGAAGAGATATTTGTGCAAGACTCTTCACTGAAGCTCTGTTTTCAACAGCAAAAGTCTAGAAACACCCAAATGCCCAATCATTCCATGATGTCAAGGTATGTTACCAAGTGAAAAAAAAGCAAGGTATAAAAAGTATATACAATAGTCTACTAACTAAAGAGAGATAATAACTACACATGTTTGTTTGTAATAAGAAAAATAAAGGCAAAACAAAACCTTTTTAAAAGAATGTTACCCGTAGGGAGAGAACGGAAAAAGATGGAAGGGGAAGAAATAGAAGCTAGGCGTCTATAACTATGCCTTGCTTTGCAGACTTGATAAAAATGTAACTTAAAATAATCAGTATGCAGTTTCTTTTGCTCAAAAACTAACTAGTCCCAAATCAGTTTCACTGGGCTTAATCCAAAATGTCAGCAGGGCCTCTAGGGGAAATTCCGCTTTCTTGTATTTTCCTGATTCTAGAGCTGTATTCCACCGCTCATGGCCCCCTTCCTTCATCTGCAAAGCCAGCAGCGTCACACATTCTAATGTCTGCTTCTATTGTCACCTAGCCTTCTGCCTCGTGTGTCGCGTCTGCCTCCTTTTCTTCCTTTTTCTGGTTGCTTTGCTTTAGAGAGAGAGGAAGCACGTGCCAGTGGGAGAAGGGGTCAGAGGGAGAGAGAGAGAGAGGGAGAGAAAGAATCCGAAGCAGACTCTACGCTCAGCACAGAATCCTGCGTGGGGCTCAGTTTCACAACCCTGGGATCACAACCTGAACTGACCTTGAGTCAGACACTCACTCACCTGTGCCACCCAAGGGCCTCCGCTGCTTCCTTTTTATGAGGACACCTGTGATGGCAGTTAGAGCCCATCCAGGTGATCCAGGATAATCACCTTGCCTCAAAACCCTTAATCACATCAGCACAAACCTTTTTTCCACGTGAGCTAACTTCAACGAGCTAGAGTGTCACGTACCTGATATTTGTGAGGGGTCTTGTTCAGACTACCGCAGATGATATTGAGAAATTATCTATTAAGAAATACCAGTAAGTTTGAAACAGGTATAATGGCTCTGCTATTTTCAAATGCCCTTATCTCTTACAAATTTATAATGAAGCATTTACAGATAAAATAATATGTTCACAGATTTGCTTTAAAATATTCGAGCAAATGGAGAGGTGAAAGAATGACAGAATGGTGATAATTTTTGAAGCTGAGTGAGTGACATGGGGGCTTATATTATTTTCTCTAGTTTTGCACGTGTTTGAAATTTGCCAAAGAAAATTTATAAATAATTAAGTAAATAAATAATTAGGCTTCTTTTCCAACGCTATGTTGTTAACTCTTCTGAGGTTGACTGTTCTTTTTTTAATTTTGCTATAATTAACATATAGTTTTATATTAGTCTCAGGTGTACAATATGGTAATTTAACAATTCTATGTATTACTCAGTGCTTATCGTGGTGAGCGTACTACACATCAATCGCCTCCACCTATTTTGCCCATTTCCCCAATCACCTCCCCTCTGGCAACCATCAGTTGGATATCTAGCAGTGCAATTGCTGGATTCTAGGGTAGTTCTATGTTTTAACTTATTGAGGAACCTCCATACTGCTTTCCACAGTGGCTGCACCAGTTTGCATTCCCACCCACAGTGCAAGAGGGCTCCTTTTTGCTACATCCTGGCCAGTACTTTGTTGTTACGTGTGTTTTTTATTTTAGCCATTCTGACGGGCGTGAGGTGATATCTCATTGTAGTTTTGATTTGCATTTCCCTGATGATGAACGATGTGGAACATCTTTTCATGTATCTGTTGGCCATCTCTATGTCTTCTTTGGAGAAATGTCTGTTCATGTCTTCTGCCATGTTTAATTGGATTATTGGGGGGTGTTTTGGTTTTGGTTTTCTTTTTTTTTTTCTTTTTTCTTTTCTTTTTCTTTCTTTCTTTTTTTTTCTTTTTTTTNCCTTATTTTCAAATACTTTCTCCCATCCAGTGGGTTGTCTTTTTTATTGTTCGCAATTTCCTTTGAGGTATAAAAGCTTTTTATTTTGATGTAGTTCCAATAGTTTACTTTTGCTTTTGTTTCCCTTGACTCAGGAGACATATTTAGAAAAATGTTGCTGTAACTGATGTCAGAGAAGTTACTGCCTATGCCCCCTTCTAGGATCCTTACGGTTTTACTTCTCACATTTAGGTCTTTAAGACATTTTGAGTTTATTCTGTATGTGGTATAAGGAAGTGGTCCAGTTCTGTGCTTTTGTATGTAGACATCCGGTTTTCCCAACACTGTTTGTTGAAGAGACTGTCTTTTTCCCATTGCATTTTCATGCCTCCTTTGTCATAGATTAATTGACCATATAATAGTGAGTTTGTTTCTGGGTTTTCTATTCGGTTCCATTGATCTGTGTGTCTAGTTTTGTGCCAGTACCATACTGTTTTGATTACCACAGCTTTGTAGTATGTCTTGAAATCTGGAATTGTGATGCCACCAACTTTGCTTTTCTTTTTAAAAATTGCTTTGGCTCTTTGGGGTCTTTTGTGGTTCCATACAAATTTT
>NW_027532515.1:0-842 GCF_008692635.1 Crocuta crocuta | reverse complement strand
TTTTAGGTTTCCATGTCCTTCCTTTCTCTATGTATTTATCTTGTCTCAATTTAAGATTTAAAAACTTCCTGAGGGAAAAAAAACATCTCTTTTCTGTATGACTTCTTTATATCTGCAATGCCCCAAAATAATGGCAAAAATAATACCTGCCATTTGCCTAGTAGTATGCCTAATAATTTGTCCCAAATATTTTATGTAATCACCGATTTAATACAAGAGTTGTATGAGGTCACTGTTTTGCTCTTTTTACAAAAGTTGAAACTAATTCTCAGAGAGGTTAAATAATTTGTGCAAAGTGAGTCGTGAAGCCAGGATTTGTGCCGAATTTGAGCAAGGCTTATGCCCATAAGCCTTGAGCTATACTTTCTGTGGGCTAGTGGCTAGAAAAGGGGTAGGGGATCACTAAAACCTGATGGCATAGAGGTGATTGAAGGGCAGTGGATAATTATAAATAGTGAGTCATGAGAAAACCCTTTCTCTTTGTTTTCTGGAGTGTAGTTGGAGACACACTTAATCACACGTGCAGGCTTCTACTCAGACATTCCTTCATGCACCTTCCCTCTGCCCCACCCTGCAGTCAGGAGCTTGGAAATGGGGTGAGGCTGGGTAGATACATTTATAAAGAACCTCACTGAAAGTCATGTATGTGCCTAGGATATGGACATATGTGTTTAAATTTGAGTGGAAATATGCAGCAAGTATTGGGATACTCTTTTCTAGGTAGGTTTATAAATAAGCATAGTTCTTAGACTTTCTGATTACGGGGTGTGTGTGTGTGTGTGTGCGCGCGCGCCCGCGCTGTGTGCATGTACACAAATCCTGAAGGAGTTCAGCCAGTTATG
>NW_027532514.1:163174-166656 GCF_008692635.1 Crocuta crocuta | reverse complement strand
GGAACAGATGGATCTGACAGATATATTTAGAACTCTACATCCTGAAGTATGGAATACACTTTCTTCTCAAGGGCACAAACACATATTCTAAGATAGATCACATACAGAGTCATAAAGCAGCCCTCAATAAATATAAAAGAATTNCAATCCAAAATCTATGGGATGCGGTAAAGGCAGTCCTAAGAGGAAAGTACACTGTACTCAAGGCCTATTTCAAGAAATTAGAAAAAGCACAAGTGCAAAATCTAAGAGCTCACCTAAGGGACCTAGAGGGAGAGCAACAAGAGCACCACAAACCCAAAAGCAGAAGAGAAATAATAAAAATCAGAGCAGTAATAAAGAAATACAAGCAATTATCAGGGAATACTATGAAAAATTATACGCTAGCAAATTGGACAAATTAGAACAAATGGACAAATTCCTAAAACACACTCACTACCAAAGTTCACACGGGAAGAGAGAGAAAATCTGAACATACCCATAAACTAGTGAGGAAATCGAATCAGTTATCAAAAATCTTCCCACAAATAAGAGCCCTGGGCCAGATGGCTTCCCTGGGGAATTCTACCAGACATTTAAATCAGAATTAATACCCATATTCGCAAGCAATTCCAAAAAATAGAAATCAAAGGAAAACTTCCAGACTCATTTTATGAAGCGAGCATCACTTTGATTCGCAAGCCAGAGATCCAGCAAAAAAGAGAACTGCAGGCCAATATCCCTGATGAATAAAGATGCAAAAATCCTCAAGAAGATCCTTGCAAATCGAATTCATTAACATATAAAAATTATTATCCACCAAGATAAAGTGGGATTCATTCTTGGGTTACAGGACTCTTTCTATATTCACAAATTAATCAATGTGATACGTNGTTCTAATTGGTCCAATTTATTGGCATATAATTTTTCATAGTATTCCCTGATAATTGCTTGTGTATGTCTGAAGGATTTGTTGTAATAAATCCATTTTTATTCAAGATTTTGTCTATTTGGTTTCTCTCTGTTTTCTTTTTGAGAATCCTGGATAGAGGTTTCTCAATTTTGTTATTTTTTCAGAAATCCAACTCTTGGTTTCATTGATCTGTTCAACTGTTTTTTGGATTCTATAGTATTTCTTTCTGCCCTGATATTTATTGTTTCTCTTCTTCTGCTGAGTTTGAGGTGTTCTTGCTCCTCTTCTTCTAGTTTCTTTAGGTGCACTGTATATTTTGTATTTGTGCTTTGTCTAGTTTCCTGAAATAGGCCTGAATTGCAATGAATTCTTCTTAGGTCTGCCTTTGCTGTCTCTAAAAGAGTTTGCTTGTTGTATTTATTTTCATCTTCCCATATATTTTTACATTTCTTCTTTAGTTGCCTTATTGGCCCATTCATTCTTCAATGGGGTGTTCCTTAACCTCCATATTTTTGGAGGTTTTCCAGACTTTTTTCTGTGATTGATTTCAAGTTTCATAGCATTGTGTTCTGAAAGTGTGCATGGTATGATCTCAATTCTTTTATATTTATTGAGGGCTGCTTTATGACTCAGTATGTGATCTATATTGGAGAATGTGCCATGCATACTTCAGAAGAAAATGAATTCCCTAGCCTCAGGATGTAGAGTTCTAAATATATCCGTCAAGTCCATCTGGTCCAATGTGTCATTCAGCTTAATTGTTTCTTTTGTGATTTTCTGTCTAGTTGATCTATCCATTGGTGTAAGTGGAGAATTAAAATCCGCAGCTATTTGCACATTCTTATCAGTAAGATTGTTTTTGTAAGCAATTGTTTTATGTATTTGGGTGCTTTTATATTCGTTGCCTAAGTATTTAAAAATGTTAGCTCTTCCTGATGGATAGATCCTGTAATTACTATATAGTGCCCTTCTTCATCCCTTGTTACTGTCTTTACTTTAAAGTCCAGTTTGTCTGATAGAAGTATACCTACTCCAGCTTTCTTTTCACTTCCAGTAGCATGATAGATATTTGTCGATCACATCACTTTCAATCTGAAGGTGTCCTCAGGTCTAAAATGAGTCTCTTACAGACAGCAAATAAATGGATTTTGGGTTTTTTAAAAATCCATTCTGATACCCTATGTCTTTTGATTGGAGCATTTAGTCCATTTAAATTCTGTGTTATCATTGAAAAATATGGGTTTAGAGTCACTGTGTTCTCTGTATGATTCCTGCTTGTGGTGGTGTCTCTGGTACCTTGTGTTCCTTGCAAATTTTCCCTCANTCATGACCTGAGCCGAAGTTGGACCCTCAACCTACTGAGCCACTCAGGTGCCCCAAATTCCTTCAATTTTCATTTGTTTTAGGACAACTTTTATCTCTCCTTCTATTCTGAATGTCAGGTTTGCTGGATAAAGCATTCTTGGCTGCATTTTTTTTTTTTTCTGTTCATCACATTGAGGATTTCCTACCATTCCTTTCTGGCTTGCCAAGTTTCAGTATATAGGTCTGCCACCACCCTGATATGTCTCCCTTTGTACGTTAGGGCCCTTTTATCCCTAGATACTTTCAATATTCTCTCTTTACCCTTATATTTTGCCAGTTCCGCTGTGATATATCATGCAGAAGATCAGTTCCAGTTACATATGAGGAGAGTTCTCCGTGCCTTTTGTGTTTCAATGTCTGTTTCCTTCCCCAGATGGGGGAAGTTTTTGGCTATGATTTATTCAAGTACTCCCTTCTGCCCCCTTCTCTCTCTATCTTCTTATGGAATTCCTATGATATGGATATGTTCCATTAGATTGCATCACTCTGTTCTAGAATTCCCCTTTTGTGCTCCTTGCTCAATTTCTCTCCCTTTTTCTTGGCTTCCTCTTTTTCTATAATTGCATCTTCTAATTCACCTATTCTCCTCTCTGCCTCTTCAATCCATGCAGTAGCCATCTCCATTTTATTTTGCACCTAATTTATAGCATTTTTAATTCATCATAACTTTTTTTTTACATTTTTTAAATGTTTTATTTATTTCTGAGAGAGAGAGAGAGAGAGAGAGAGAGAGGCCGCGTGAGCAGGGAGAGTCAGAGAGAGAGGGAAACACAGAATCCGAAACAGGCTCCAGGCTCTGAGCTGGGTGTCAACACATAGCTTGATGCAGGTCTCAAACCCATGAACCGTGATATCATGACCTGTGCCAAAGTCAGAAGCTTAACCGAGTGAGCCACCCAGGCGCCCCATCATAACTATTTTTAAGATCCATGACCTTTGTAGCAATAGCGTCTCTATTGTTATCTATGCTTTTTTCAAGCCCAGCATTAATTTTATGATTATTGTTCTAAGTTCTTTTTCAGTTATGTTGCTTATATCTGTTTCAATCAATTCTTTAGCTGCCACGTCTTCCTGGAATTTGTTTTGAGGAGTGTTCTTCTGTTTCTTCATTTTGGCTGCCTTCTGTCTCTTGTAAGTTTTAAAAGCTTGTTATGTGCTCTCTACTTGCGAGTACTGCTATATTAAAGGAGGGTCGTAGACTGCCCAGGGCCTAGTCATTCTGGAA
>NW_027532514.1:161051-162825 GCF_008692635.1 Crocuta crocuta | reverse complement strand
AGTGTTTTTTTAAGTGTGTCTGTCCCTTGGTCTCTCTTGTTGTGACTTTGGTTATTTTATTTCAGTACTTGTAGTGATATTTTGGACTCTCTACCATGTGTGCTTTGTTTTGTTCCTTGAGGTAGCCCTGGAAAGGAAAACAGACAGACAAACAAACAGGGAACAAAAACACACAAACACACAAACAAATCAAACAAACAAGGAAACCGATAATAATAATAAGAAGAAAACACAAAACCCAAAGGACAGTGTAAAAGCATAAAACCAGAAATCCCATCTACAAATAAAAAGCATGATGGAGGCAGTGCTGATGGTAGAACATAATACAATGTGAGAAATGACAGAGGTGGTAAGAAAGAGAAAATTAACATTGACCAGGCAGAGAGACTAAAAGGCTTAATCCAGAGAGAGAATAAAGAGAATTTTGTAGGAGACAAGGAGAAAGAAACGAAGAAAGTGTTACCCAGAGAATCTATGTATTCTGATTATTCCAGAGAGAGAGAGAGAGAGAAAGGAAAGAAGGAGATATAGCACATGCATCAAGAGGATGGATTAAATATGTCTGTTTAATCAAGCCTATGAGCAGAATATCCAGCCCAGAGGAGAGAGATAAGAATGAGAAAAGGCAGAATATATCAGAATAGGGAGAATTGTTCTAGAGTTAATCATGACAATGCAGTAACGTTGGTCTTGGGGGAGGAGCTGTCTGTTTCCACAGCATCTACAGGCTCCCAGCAGCTTCCCTGTGCAGAAGGGCATGGTTTGATGTAGGTAGGTTCCGCCTCCACTGTGGGTCTCGAGTCCCGATCCCTGAGGCCCCACCTTGGTGGTTGTGGGGAGAAAAGTCGCAACCCCCAGTCCTTT
This sequence comes from Crocuta crocuta, assembly GCF_008692635.1. Taxonomy (NCBI): domain Eukaryota; kingdom Metazoa; phylum Chordata; class Mammalia; order Carnivora; family Hyaenidae; genus Crocuta; species Crocuta crocuta. The sequence continues at coordinate 161,961 of NW_027532514.1, read as the reverse complement.
CTCCTTGAACCAGGTGTCCCAAATAACTCCTTTGGATGTGTTCTCACTGTGCGGTGGGTGCAGCCAAGGTGGGCCTTTTCCTATGCCCCATGCCTAGCTGTGTTCCAAGCTCTCACTCCGTGTGCATTAATGATGCTGCCCGAAATGTAATTCGGCAAGCCAGGCACTTCAGAGCAGGAGACCGAGCAGGGGACTGGTTCCTCCTGGTGCCAACTGTGTCCCTGGGGTACCGTCTAACCTGGAGGGAACTTCTGGGACTGGGCTACCCAGCCCAAATAAAGCTCTGGAGTTAGAGATGGGATCTCTCTCTGAAAGCCCTGCAGTTAAAGATGGGATGATATATCCCTCTCTGACCCTGGCTGAGGTTTTTCTCTTCCCCAGATACAATCCTACACTTCCCCAGCCACTCTTTCTCTTCCCTTTGTCTCTCTGCAGGAGGGGCTCCCTCCCCTCCGTGCCTCTGTGTCCTTGACCATTTTTATCTTCCCCAGTTTGTAATCATGCACCTATGAGGCTGTCTTCTTAGTAGACCCCATCTCCTTTCCTCCCAGACTCTTGGGGTTCAGAGTCCTTTGGCTTCAGCCCTTCTTTTTTAAGACATGTGGGTGGAAAATACGAATCTCCCTACTTCTCCACCATCTTCATCCCAAAATTAATATCCTTACTTTGTTTTTTTAATTAAAAAAAATTATTTCTGAGAGAGAGACACAGCATGAGCACGTGAGGGTCAGAGAGAAAGGGAGACACAGAATCTGAAGCAGGCTCCAGGCTCTGAGCTGGCTGTCAGCACAGAACCCGACGCGGGGCTCAAACCCACGAACCGTGAGATCATGACCTGAGCTGAAGTCGGGCCCTTAACCGACTGAGCCACCCAGGTGCCCCTAATATTCTTACTTTCAATCTGCAGGTG
>NW_027532514.1:160556-160936 GCF_008692635.1 Crocuta crocuta | reverse complement strand
TAGAAATGAATCTTGTTTTTGTGTCCTTTCATAAACTGTATGCTTTCTGATTGGAGCATGTAGTTCACTTTCATTCCAAGTAATTATTGATAGATGTGTATTTATTGCCATTTTATTTTTTTTTCTGTTGAATTTCTCTGATCCTTTCTTGTATTTGTCACTTTTGGTCTCTCCTTTCCTTTAATATATCTAGCAGTGTTGATTTAGTGCTTATGAATTCCTTTAGTATTTCTTTGTCTGGGAAACTCTATTTCTCCTTCTATTCTGAATAATAGCCTTGCTGGATAGAGTATTCTTGGCTACAGATTCTTACCATTGAGCATTTTGAATATATTCATGTCCCTCCCTTCTGGCTTGCCAAGTCTCTGTTGAGAAATCTC
>NW_027532514.1:156227-160551 GCF_008692635.1 Crocuta crocuta | reverse complement strand
CAATTTAAAGACTTCTTTTGTCTTATTGCTTTTAAAATATTTTCTTTATCACTATATTTCTAAAATTCCATTCCAATATGTCTTGGTGTTGGCCTGTTTTTTTTTATTTTGATAGGGGTCCTCTGTACCTCCTGGATCTGGATGTCTATTTCCTTCCCCATATTAGAGATATTTTCAGGTATTATTTATTCAAGGAAATTTTCTGCTCCCTTTTGTCTCTCTTCTTCTGGTACTCCTATAATACAAATGTTATTATGTTTGATGGAGATGCTGAGTTCCCTAAATCTATTCTCATATTGCATAATTCTCTCTCTCTTTGTTTATCTTCATTTCTTTCCAATATTTCGTATTCTAGGCTATTAATTCGTTCTTCTGCTTCTTCTAGCCTGGTGTTCATTGAATTGTTTCTTTTCTCACTAATTGCACTCTTCATCTCTGATCGATTCTTCTATGAATCTTTATCTCTATTGTAAGATTCTTACTGATGTCCTATCTTCTCATACACAGTGAGTATCCCTGTGATCTTTGTCTAAATTCTCTATCAGGTATGTTACTTATATCTGTTTTGCTTAGATCTCTGGCCATGACCTTATCTTGTTCTTTGTGATACATTCCGCTATCTTCACATCTTGCCTATGTCTCTGCCTTGTTATCTGTGTTAGAATAGGCATTTATGTTGCATGCTCCTGGAAATAATGGCTTTATGAAGAAGAGGTCATATAGTGCTCAGAGCCTGGCACTTCAGGTATGTATGCTACATGCCCTCTGCTCTTGTGCTTTGGCCGCTGTATCCTTTAGGCTTGTCATTTGCAGAAGTTCTCCTTACTTTCTTTGGACAGAGTTTGTTCCCTGGTCTATATATGGTGAGTTTTACTTAGATGTGCTTTGGTCTGCTTGTGAAATAAGACCAGTTACTACTTCTGCTGGAACTGAGACCCTGCAGGACTCTCTGGTCAGGAGACGTGGTGTGGGCAGGTGTGCTGTGGTCTGTTTATGAAATAAGACCTGTCACCACGTCTACCAGAACTAAAGCCCTACAGAACTCTGTTTGTGAGAAGTGGTGTTGGCAGGGGTTTGTGCTGGTCTTCAGAGGCTGGCTTGGCCCAGGATTTTGGCAAGTGTGACTGAGGAGGGCAATCCCAGGGGAGTGCAGGGTAGTGGGGATTGGTGTAAGCACTCAAGCAGCTAGTGTTGCTGCTGTGCTGCTTCCTACAGGTGGCTCTGTTTTCATGCTGAAAGGTGGGGAAGGTAAATGGCACCAACCAGTTCCTTTCTTCCCACAGAGGTGTCTCTGTGAACACTGCCTCTCATGGTTGCACTCTGAGAAGAGTGCGTAAGCTTTCTACTGTTTGTCCCTGGTGTTCTTCAGATTACTGTTTCCAGGCTGTGTGCTCTCTGCTTATTTGCCTACCTTCTCTTCAGGAGCAGCAGCACCCTCCAGGTTCTATCCTAGCTAAGACCACTGACCTTTTAAGCTCCAGACCTTAAGCCCCACTGGTTACAAGAAGTCATGAAATTAAGCCCCTCTCATTTTCCAAGCCAATTGCTTTGGGCAAAGTGTTCTCATTGTGCATTCCCCTGTGTGCTCCTCTCTTTCTTGCCCTTCTCCTCAACCATGGCTCCCTTCCCTCTACAACACCAGCAATCTGTTTCTCCCTTAAACCATACTTCCTACCTTCTTTGGTGTGGGCTCTTCTCTCCCTTTAGTTGTGGGGTTTGTTCTGTCAGGCTTCCAGTCAACTTCTGGGGGTATTTAGGATGATTTGATGGCTATTTTGTTGTGTTCATGGGACTAGGAGACCCTAGGTTCCTCCTACTCCACTGACAGCTTCCTCTTTTACTCAAGGTTTCTTTTGACATCCATTTGCATGATAGATGCTTCTCCATCCTCTCTCATTTTCAATCTGCAGGTGTCTTTAGATCCAAAATATGTCTCTTGTAGGCAGCATATAGATGGGTCTTGTTTTTTTTTTTTAATCCATTCAGCCACCTTATGGGACTGGACATTTTAAATAATATAGTGTAGCAACCTTGGGTACTGGTCCACCTTTCCCTCAGGTCTTATTATTGTTATGTGCTTGTTTACACTACTCTGCAAAGCCTCTGACATTGCCCCTCAGAGGGTGCTGCCTTGATTATGCACACTTTCATCCTTGGAGAGCACTAATATTGGCAAGTCTCTCCTTGTCTCCTTCCTTGGTCACTCCCATATCTTAAATTTCACTAATTGCCTGCTGATTAGTCTATACATATTTTTAAAAATATGCCTAGGGCATAAATTGACTTACACTCTGTTGAAGTTAAATTTGAGCTCCTTAGAAGGGGTATTTCCCTAGATCTGTGTTTGGGTTTTGCTCTGACCTCAGGAAGGCTCTTTTCAGATGCCTTTTCCCCTTGTTTCTCTCCAGAAAAATATCTAGTCTTAGGTGTAGCCTGTAATTCAAATGATTCTATCAATTTCATTCCAATTGCCTTTGCCACTACCTTCACTGTTGTTTAGAGAGCCCTAAGGCTTATAGTTTTCCACACTCTATTCTAAATAGAGTCAGTTACTGTGGTGAAAGATTCAGTTTTCTTCTAAGACCTTCTTTCCAAGTGGAAAATCTCTGAGCTACAGTTCTGATACTGAGGGCCAGCAAAGTGGCACACTTCTCTGTGACATCCCAGCTTTTGGAGATGAGTGCTCAATGTAGGAGGGATGCAGCAGACTCAGGTCTCTTTGCCTTGCCTGTCCTAGTATACATCTCCTGTGCCACAATTCAGTGCAAGAGTGATCAAGGCCCCAGCATTCTCAGTGCCACCATGTCCCAGATCTAGCGTTGTCCCATAAATGGGGGATGGTTGAAAGAATGATGCCCACCACATCTTGGCTGGACTGAGTCAGAACTTAGCCACAAGAACAGGTAGTTGGGGGCAGTACAAGAAACACTTTTGTCCTGTCCCACTCAGAAAGATAACCATTCAACTGAGAACTATGAGGACAGAAAGCCATGTATTTAAAAACATTTTTTTAATGTTTATTAGAGAGAAAGAGAGAGAGAGAGAAAGAGAGAGAAAGAGTGGAAGAGGGAGAATGTGAGTTTGGGAGGGGCACAGAGAAGAGGGAGACATCAGCACAGAGCCTGACACGGGGCTCGAACTCACTTACCGGAGAGATCATGACCTAAGCCAAAGTCGGACACTTAACCGACTGAGCCACCCAGGTGCCCCTAAAGTTATTTTATAAGAAACAGAATAAAATAAATTATTTTGTCGTTTGAATTATGTCTCTTCGAAAAGATATGTCCATTTCCCTACCCCAGTATATATGAATACAGCTTTATTGGAAAATAGTGTCTTTGAAGATGTAAATCATTAAGGTTCTTGAGATGATATCATTCTGGATTTAGGGTGGACCTGAAATGCAATGACTGGTGTGTTTATAAGAAAGAGAGGAGGGAGTTTTAACGCAGGCACATACAGTGAAGACGGATTAAGAATGGAGTTCTGCTGCCACAAACCAAGGAATGCCAGGAGCCACCAGAAGCTGGAAGAGGTAAAGAAAGATTCTCTCCTAGAGATTTTAGAGGACGTGTGGTCCTAGTGATACTTTGATCTTAGATTTCTGAACTCCAGAATTGTGATAGAACAGATTTGTCTTGTTTTAAGTCACCCAATCAGTTTTAACACACCCAATCAGGTAAACATTCCAGATTTTTTTATTTGTAAATCCATATTTACTTTCATTTATGAAAATTCCCTTCCCCTCCTCANTTTTATTATTTATTTTGAGAGAGAGATAGAGAGCAAGCAGGGGAGGGGTGGAGAAAGAGGGAGACACAGAATCTGAAGCAGGCTCCAGGCTCTGAGCTCGAACCCACGGACTGTGAGATCATGACCTGAGCTGAAGTCGGACACTTAACCGACTGAGCCACCCAGGTGCCCCTAATACTGGTGACTTTACTTGCAACAAAATAATTCAAAGCATTTGTCTTGTCATAATCAACAAATAAGCACTTTTTATGTTAACATACACATTTAAAAACTTTCCTTTTGTTGGGGTGCCTGGGTGGCTTAGTCGGTTAAGCGTCCGACTTTCGCTTAGGTCNTCGAGAGAAAAGCAAGGAAAGTGTGCCAGTTTATTAATTTGTTGCTTATCATCTCTAAATTCTCCCTTTTTGACCGCTCTGTGAAAACGGATCTGGGACTTTTACTTATTTTCCCTTTTGTCAGCTAGAAATGAAGCTTTGTCAGTAGGTAGAACTGGAAAGAGTGCAGAAAGAAAGGGTTTTGCTTCCTGTTTCTGGCATTTTTACTGGCTGGCTCCTCCAGCTTTTCCACATTT
>NW_027532514.1:153265-155968 GCF_008692635.1 Crocuta crocuta | reverse complement strand
TTGGTAGCACACCCAGCACCTTTCCCTGGCACCCTTCCTCTGGTGGTTTTGTAGTAATATGCTTCTGGTGATATACTTCCCCATGAATACATTTCTCAGGCACCCTAGAGGACTGATCCCAGAGGGTAGGCTTCTATAAAGTTCCAGAGGGCAGAGTTCCAGTGATGTCCAGAGGTTGTAGTTTCAGCTTGCAAGGTACCACAGCATCTTTCTTGCCATTTAATGAGCCCTGGCTGGCTTTATTCTCTCCAACCAAATCAGGATCTTAGCCCTAGGTGGGGAGTAGGGGTTGAAGCTCTAGGGGTAGTGGCTATTTTATCAGCTATTACATATCTGCTATTCCTATATTGGTTAGAATTCTCTTTACTCCTTACTAGGTAATCCCTCATTACTCCAATCTCTTGTTATCACTAATTCTGTATCTTAAATTTTCCCTATTCAAATTACTATGTGCCTTTTCCCTCCTGATTGCACCCAGACGGATACTGAGGCGATCACTGGAATAACAATGTCCTATAACGTTTGAAATATGACACAAATATATTCANTCAAGTGGGAAAAGAAAGTACTATTACCTCACATTTTATACATGAGGAATAAGGTTCACAGAATTTAAGTAACTTGTCCAAAATCATACTCATTTTTGTTATCTGTAAAATGGGGATAACAATGAAACCTACCTCCTAGGGTGATTATAGATTAAATGAGATGAAGTATATAAAGTACTTAGTACATGGCAGTGGTTTGATAAATGTTAAGTGTTACATATATTATGCTTGACTTGTAAAACATACTCAATCACATGTTTTGCTAAACTACCTGCAATGAGTTGTCTAGCGCTTATTTATCTTTCCAATATCTAATTTTTCTTCTTTTGGTTAATGGCATTTTTCAAGTACTATGTGTAACCACCAAAGACAGAACTATTGTATCAATAATTACCTTGCGTGGTTATTTCTAAGGGGAAAAAATGGCCAGAGAGCTAAACAACATAGGCTAAGGTTCTGTCAGTGTAATGCAATTCTGGGTCAACTGTGATCAATGGCTAAACTCTCAGTGAGGAAACCAAATTCCTAAGAATCCATCCCTAAACTTAAAAACGTAAAACGTTCAAATTTGAATATTTGAAAATATTGTACTATTTGTAAATAGTACATGCAGCTTAAACATAATCTCTGGTCTCATTGGGTTCTGCTTATATTAATTACTTTTTTGGGTTAAGGCTTAAGTGGGAATAAAATATTAAGGAAAAGTAGGGAATGAGACTTAGTTCAGTACATATGTATGAATTACTCTACAAATCTTTTAATCACTTAAGATTTTAGTATCCAGATACTGCAAGTCGGTACTGTACTAAAATTTTAAGATTATATGTGTTCAAAAACATTGTTCCAAACCTTGCATAGATATGTAATAATACATAAACTACCCTTGCATACAGATATGTAATACATAAAAATCCATGGTTAATCCATGGTAAAATACTTTGACAGTACTTGAAATACAATTGAAAATTATCCTACAGTAATGAGTCAGACGTGGCATGTGTTAAACTCTCAGCAGGGGAAAAAATAAAATGCCTCATTATCTGATGGCAAACTCCTCCCACAGTATCGGTTTTAGAACTGGTCTTTATAACAACATGAACCCGGCACCCTGGACTGGTAAGTACACCATTTAAATCTGGCAAAAACAAACAAACAAACAAACAAAACATTTTAAAGAGAAACAAGTGACGTCGATATAGGGGCTCTTTTTCCTCCGTCTGTCACAAGATCCTTCAGTGACTGGCCTATTTTCGGTGGAGGAAAGGCAAAATAATCCCAAAGCCTCTTCGGTGACGGGGCGAAAAAGACGAAAGTAGTTGAATCAAGTCAGCTCCTCACATGTTCTTCACTACAACACCAGAGAAAATGGTCCTCAACAGGAAAGAGTCTGATGGCCCTCACAGGAAGGGAAACAGTCTCAAAAGCTCTCTGAGGAGAACGCCACCATGGAGTTCTACGGCGTCTGCTAGAGCGTCTGCCGTCAGTTTGCACCTCCCCCTGTTTCCGGGGGCGGTAGCTAGGCAACCGCCGGCCTTCTAGGAGAGCGGCTGACACTCGGTTGCGTTAGTGCTCCTAGCGGCAAACGACAAGCGTTGCAGTGCCTTCTCACAGGTTTTACCCTCCGCTCTCTCCACCCCCTCTCCCCCCGTCTGCCCCTCCGCCACTTTAGCTCCTCCCCTCTCTTCTCTCAGGCTCGCTTGTTCGCGCTCGTGCTCGCGCTCACTCTCGCTCTCGCGCTCGCTCTCCTGTTCGCTCTCTTGCTCGCCCGCGCTCGCTAGCTCTCTCCTTCCTCCTCCGCCTCCTTAGCTCTTGGGCTAGAATATCTATGGGTCGAAACGTGATGCGATGAATCCANGCACCTACCCAGATCGAAGCCGGTGGGTAACTGTGTCCATGGGCTAAGGAGATGGGAGCTTAGCGCAACGGCTGTCAGTTTCTTTTGAAAAAGCTTCAGTTTTTCTTTACCTTTCTCTCTCAACCTCTTTTTCCCCTCTTCCACAGAGCTGTATTACCTGATCGCTAGATTCTTGCAGTCCGGACCCTGCAACAAATCCGCTCAGGTGAGACGGAGAAGGAGATCTGGGAGTCGTGGGGAACGGTCCCAATGGGGAAATTGAGGCATCGGGATGTGCGGTTTCCCTGAGGGTGAGGGGAA
>NW_027532514.1:152558-153208 GCF_008692635.1 Crocuta crocuta | reverse complement strand
GGGAACGGCCGGCCTTGACTAGTCCTGCCGTCAGCAGCTGGGTTGGAAGTGGAGAGGGAGTAATGGTTTGATGGTTCGAGCTGCTCCTCATATTCGTGTTTCCCTTTTGCTCAGGTGCTAGTGCAGGAGCTGGAGGAGCATCAGGTACGGNGGGCCCCTTCGGGAAGACGTGGGGAGGGCTGGGGTGAGACCGGAGGAAGGGGAGGGCAAGTCAGGGGCGGAGGACTGGGGCTGGGAGGGAAGCTTGGATCTGGGCAGTCATAACTGTTGTCACTGNCTGAGGCTGGGAGGGAAAAGAGCACCGAAGAAGCTTCGAGGATCTGGTGAGTAAAGTTTTCATTTCAACTTAACCCAACTCTTTCTCCACTCCCTCCCCACCTTGTTCCTCCAACCCGCTCCCGACCCCTCCTCCAACCCTGCTCTAGAGCTCGGAGCTGGGCCGAAGAACAACTGTCCCCCTTCCCCCCTCCCTGCCAGTCAGAGAAAGGGTACCTTGCCCTCCCCTTGGCCTCGCTTATTTCCGCTCGAAAACTTTGAAGAATGTGAGTTATCAGAGATGCCGTTTTGTGGATTACGAATATGTTACAAACATCGAGAAAGGCCCATTGTAGGGGGAAAAGGGAGAGAAACCTGGGGGTTATCTTGGGGCA
>NW_027532514.1:150754-152509 GCF_008692635.1 Crocuta crocuta | reverse complement strand
TTATCTTGGGGCACGTACCAAGGACTGACGTTGGCCAATGACAGCGTTGGTAACAGCCCAGAGTTCCGGATTAGTGGAAGAAAACTGGTTTCTGGTTGGTCCTGGCTTGAAATACGGGAACTGAGGCCTGGCTTAGTCTTTTTTTTGGGGGGGTTCAGTGGAGGGGGCTCAGGGAGGGGAGTTAACCGACCCTGGATTGAGCAAAACGAGACAATTAAAAATANTTGTTGTATATATCACATTTTAGAAAATAGCTCATTAAATCATTATTAGATCGCATTAATGCAGATACATTTTCACTAAACAACTATGGATTATGACCTTTTTGATAGTTGATGAAACAGGATCTGAGGTTTAGAAGGAGACAACAATGATTATATTTTAAAATATACTTTAGAAAATGACCAAAGGCATTGCATTGACTGTGTTGTTTCTCCTAAAAATATAATCCGTAGTGTACATGCACCTTCTATTCAGCATTGACACAAAAAGGTGATCTTTTTTTAGTTTGGGGAAGATGTCCTCTTACGTTAGCCACTGGTAAGTGAATTGGAAGGAAATTAAAGGAGAAAGGGGTGATGTTACTAAAATCTAAATTCAGCTATCTTTCCTTCATCTAAGATCCAAATGGAAGAAAATCAGTTAAAGTTAAAGTTAAAGGGGTTTGGTAGACTCTAAATATAAATAAAATGATTTAATAACCCAATATTTAAGCTGATTTAGTGCTTGACTATTCTTTTTTATTGAATTACAGTAATAAGGCCTCGTTAATTGTTATTAGTAATAATTTTAATTTACTGACTAAATATTTTATATTTTGCCAATCACAAAATGCTGTAATAGTTGTGATATGGATAAACTCCATCATTTGTACTGTTAATGGTAAAAAATTTTCAGATGGATAAAAATTATTTTGGAAAAACTCTGTGTATTATCAGTGTATTTAATTTGTAGTCAGACTTTGTTGGACTGCAGTCCTGCCAAAAAAAGAGGCAAAACACTGCCTACCAATATACATTTAAACACTTTATGACTGATGTGGTTCAGAAGATAGTCTTATACTGAGGTGTATTGAAGATGTTTTCATTTACATTTATCTCTAAGAAGACCATTTTAAGGAAATAGCAAAAGGAGAATTAAAAGAAAAAGCTTTTTAGAAAAAGAAAAAGCTTTTTAAAAATAACTTGACAGTGATAAAAAGCAAATAGATATCAAACTAATTAAAAACAGTACTAACCACACACAAACATAAAAACAAAAAACAAAACAAAATCCAGTTTACTAGACCATTCCCTTATAGGGGCATATTTTTACATAATTGTAGTTAATGTTCATTTTTGCTTTATATTTTCTTAACATTTTTGATATAATTTTATTTGAATAGTCATTGTCATATTAATGGTAAGAAAATATTCAGTTACATTAAGTTTGCTATGGTTTTAACTCAGCATTCAGTTGAACATTTGGTTTCCTTCCAGGTTTTCATTAATATCTTTGCATAGTTGAGTAGTCTTGTTTCTTACTTTCTTTTTTTTTGGATTTATTTTCCTGGGCTATATTTCTTAAGCGGAGCTATCAGGTCAAAGGGTCTCTTCAGTTTTATAGCTTTTGTTATATGTTGTAAAATTGGTTTCCTGAAGATAATACTAATTTATGATGTCATCATCTAGGTACTTAGAGTGCATTTTAAAATATTTTTTGAATCTTTAGGTGGCTTTAATGGGTGAAAATAAACCCTAGTTGATTTGATTAACT
>NW_027532514.1:147361-150656 GCF_008692635.1 Crocuta crocuta | reverse complement strand
TTATTTGATTAACTCTTTTTTTTATTATTAGTGAGGCTTAAATTTTAACCAGTTGTTTTAATCGTTGTTAATCTGTTTATGTATATCTCTACATACACCTGATTTTCATCTTTATCTTATAAATATATTGTTTGTTTTTTCACATTTCCTTACATATTTTTTTTACATACACAGAATTTCATCTATTGTTTGAACATTGTCTATAGACAGTGTATCTCTTATTTTTAATTTTTAATATTGTAAACTGAAGTTTTTATTTTTCTGGGATCCAGTGTTTCTAGGAATATTATATTTTGATAGTATGGTCCTATTTTAAGTCAAAGATCTGTTCTCTGCCTATAGATTTCTTTGTAAGGGAAGATGGGGTATAGGGCTGAGTGAGAATTTGAACAGAAGGAAAAGAAATACAGTGGCTGAGAGCTGAATATGCTGTGTTAGATTGATTGCTAGATGCATCAGTTTTATAGCTGATTAAAAGTATTTCACATTTGATTTTTGATTTTGTGTGGCTTCATTATGGGAAAGATGGATTTTTTTTTCCCTTAGGGTAGGTATTTTTAAAAATGATGTTAGAACAATGGATTTATACAGTGTGATCTTTGATTTAGCTGTATGTTTCAGGTTGAAGTTTAGGAGAAAGTATTAATAACTAGTATAACCTTATATGTACTTATAGTGATTATAAGTAGTATAATCTGATCTATTAGTTATATAGTAGTACTTCAAACTGAAGATGTCCTAGGGTATAAAAAGGAAAGAATACAAATGCATGATGCAGAGGTGAAAAATTATATACAAGGATATCAAAATACTGAAATAAAACTGCATAGCCATGCAATATGAAACAAAAATCTTGCCTTTCTGTCTGTATATATACTTTCACTTAAATTTGTCTATGCTCCTTACCTTGATTTATCCAGAAGAATATTAAGATAATAAGTTGGATTTCTTCAACACCTCATTACTACTGTTACTATTATGTATTCTAGAAATCCTCCTTTTTTCTTTCTTAAATCTGATTTAGTGTTTTACTGATGATTTGAAACACAATTATGGTGCTCTTTTGTTAAAGCTACTTGCAGGTAAGTATTGATATATCCAGATCTGAAGTGCCTTTTAAAACATGACCCTGTATGGGGCGCCTGGGTGGCTTAGTCGGTTAAGCGTCCGACTTTCGCTTAGCTCATATTTCGTGGTTCGTGTGTTCGAGCCCCGCGTCGGGCTCTGTGCTGACTGCCAGCTCAGAGCCTGGAGCCTGTTTCAGTCTGTGACTCCCTCTCTCTCTGACCCTCCCCTGCTCACACTGTCTCTCTCTCTCCTAGAAATAAATAAAACATTAAAAAAAATTTTAAAAAAATGACCCTGTATATAAATGTTGGTCAGTTTATGTTGAACTGTAACGTTTTTGAATATGGCATTCAAAATAAGACATTCTAAATTAACTTTCAGAATTTTAAGTAATGATGCAGGGAGAAATTTGAAGTCATGGTCAGTGTTTTCGAAGTTTGATCTGGACATTTTTCATTTCTGCTTGACTCTTGTTTACAACATAATAGAATTAGATTTGCTTCTTACAGTTACTCTTATGGTACATAATTTAAATAATTACTACAGATATCTGTTCATTTGTGGTGATCCTGTTGAATTGTTGGCTAGTTTATTACTTCCTCCTTGGAGCTTTATTGGGGACTATAAACATAGTAATGAAGGTTATGTGTATGTGTGTGTTTAAATGAACAGTTTTTGTTAACATACAAATTTTATATATTGAAATTGTGACTTGGAAACTTTTTTAATAGGTGTGGTATATATTTTTACATTTATTCAGCATTTTTCATCTATAGAATTGAAAGCCCTAATTAGTGCTTTCATTTGGAGTGACATAGATTATACTACTTTCATTTTACATTCAAAAGACATGAAGCAATTGTATACTATTAAAAGGAAGTTTATCAAGATTGTATGTTCATTACTATCTTAAAAAAATATATATATACACATCTATGATTATGTCATTGTAAGAACTTGAATCTGCATATAACACATGCAGGTTTAAAAATGTTTTCACATTATCTCATTTGATCCTTACCAAGTACTTTAAAACACTGTATTTGAATTCCAGACAGGCCTATATTTTTTTCTTACCTTACCCAGCTCTTGTTCTCTAATTACTAGTAATAGCTTAAATTGTTCATTAGAATAGTAGAATTATTTTTGACTACTGGCAGCATAGTTATTGCATCTCTAAGTGTGGAAGTAATTTAAGTGTGTGTGATTTATTAACTGCTACGTGGATTCACAGCCATAGTTAGGAAGAACAGAATGCATTTTGGGAAACTAAAAGGCATGTGCTGCTCAACCGCAGCGTGGATATAATGCTGACAGGTCTTATGGTAGAGAGCAATCGATGCTGGAAACTAGTTTTCCTCACTTTTGATTTGCTTGAGCCACATGTACACTTTTGCTTTCTATAATATGTTGGCTTTAACTATTTGTTTGAATTGATCATTGTCTTTTTTCACACTTTGGCTCTAAGAACATACTTTCAATGATTAAAATCATTTTGGAGATTTATCATTAGTTCTAGGAAAACTGTTATCTCAATACACATGAGATGGTGTTAAGAAAGTGAACAGAGCTGCTGTTAGGGAGTAAGAATGTGGGTTGGGTGAATATTCCTTATAAAATTTTGTCCTGAAAGGACCTTTGTCAATTTGAATATTAGTTTAGTTTGTGTTTTTGTTCTTGGTTTACTGGTGTTGATTACTGATTGATTAATAAATGTATTTTTTGGTAGAGAGCAAATAAGTAATTTCAAGGCAATTTAGTGTTTGTGTCAAATTTTCAGGGATGCCTTTATTTGGCATTTCTAATATAAGATTTTGTGAGTAGTAAGTAGAAAAGACCATAACATTTACTCTCAAAGATAGCATTTACTTGCTGAGTGACCGTGGGCAAATTAAGTTACTTAACCTCTCGGGGATTGTTTCCTCATTTATAAAATAAAACCCTCTATCTGTTTTACAAAGTTGTTGTGTGAACCAAATGAGTTAAATATGAAAGAAAACATTTTGTTAATTGAAAATGCTGTGCAAATGAATTGGTTACTGCATTTTAAAAATAAGACATAGAAGTTGAATGGAAATGGACATCTAAAGAACTGTGACTCCAGAATTTATATTTTCTTAGCTAGCTAATAATCACCACCTAATTTTCATAATACTTTTATCAGGTGAGGAACATATAAAATGGTACCAGTGGGAAAAAAAGTATTTAAAAAGTGAATGTTAGAATT
>NW_027532514.1:146202-146621 GCF_008692635.1 Crocuta crocuta | reverse complement strand
CTGAGAACAAACTGAGGGCTGATGGGGGTGGGGGAAAGGGGAAGGGGGGTGATGGGCATGGAGGAGGGCACTTGTGGGGATGAGCACAGAGTGTTATATGGAAACCAACTTGACAATAAACTATTAAAAAAATAAAGTGCATCTGTGTTAAAACAAGAAATTATTGTTATGTCAAAAGATGTTTAGTGTTTTTGCATTTAATTAATTAAAGAAAGGCAATTTAGTACAATACTGGCGTAGTATTCACTGTTTTTTGATGTGGGAGGTCTGCCTTTCTGATGTCTTTCATGGATCCTCAACCCTTCTGCTTGATCTTTTCTTATCCTGAACTTATTTCCTATGCATTGTTGATAAGTAATTTCTTGTATTTTAAATCACCTTGTTGAAGATGTTTTATCATCTACCATGGTATTTCATAA
>NW_027532514.1:143339-146023 GCF_008692635.1 Crocuta crocuta | reverse complement strand
CTGGCCCTCGGTTATTATTTGTGTGATTTTCATAACTTTTGTTAGAAGTGTTTCATGATACATGTTTTTTAGGCTTATTTAATATGCTAGCTGGTACTGAGTTCTTTTATTGGACATTTCTCTAAGGATAAACTTCTAGAATGTGGGTGGCCTCCTTGTCAATGTCTGGACATTATCTGTCCTCAAGGTTATAGTACTTTTAGTGCTTGCTTTCATAAGGTACTGAAACCCAGAGAATACTTAAGCCTAGGTGGGTTGCTTTTGACTTTCATTCCTGAGGAAATTTTAAAACTAATAGAAAAAAAAAATGCTATGAACAATGATTAACATTTTGTATAGAAAGTGATACAAAGTCAACACTTTGTAGCCCATTGTACAAACCAGTGGTATTACTACAGTAGAAAAGCCTACCTGTTTTATTTCCTTTTCTGCCCAGTTTTTCCCCTTTCCTCCTTCAAATTCAGCAAATGTTAAAACTCAAACACTTTAAGATATAATATTGGATTATTGCAAACATTTATATTTTAGTGAAATGTAATTTCAGTATCAAGAGAAATAAACTTATTTTTTTTGTGTTTTATTTAGTCTTTTTTTGTACGTGTATTTTTTCCTCTTCAAAATCAGATGATACTCTGCAAGGTTTCTTTACCTCCATTTATTTATTTTTAATTTTTAGTTTGAGAGAGAGAGAGTGAGAGAGAGAGAGAGAGGGCACAAGGGGCAGAGAGAAAGAGAAGCATAAGCCCGATCGAAGCAGGACTTGATCCCATGACCTTGGGATTATGACTTGAGCTGAAATCAGGAGTTGGAAGGACACTCAACTGACTGAGCCACCCAGGCGCCCCTCTGTGAGTTTTTTATTGCCTTACTTTTTTTTAACTTAGCATTGTAGAGGAAAATCTTAAACATTGAGGGATATTATATGTTAGTCACTGTGCAAAGTACAGTTACTGGGTAGGGGTACCTTTCTCTTTGCCTGGAATGCCTTCCCTTCCCTTTATCTGTCTTGTGAATTTTCACTTAGCCTTCAAGTGTGAAATTGGACAAGAACCCCTACCCCTAAACTGAAGTAGGTACTATATTTCTTTGCTTCTAATTAGCTCTTTGTACTAACCTCTAGGCATTTGTAGCTTTGATTCATTTTATTTACTAGTTTGTTTCCCCCTCTGGGACTGGATTCCCTTAGGGCAACAATTTAATCATCTTACCATCACATCTCTATTTTAAATACCTGAATGAATGAATGCAAGAGTGAATGATTTTTTTTGTTTTGTTTTGTTTTACAAATCATATGAGGTGTAGTTATCATTACTTCTGTTTTACAGATGCAGAAGCTCAGGCTCTCAGACTGAGTAACTTTGCAGGTCACATAAGTAGGAACCAAGGATGGTAAAAAGTTAAAATAGAAGTCCTTTCTACTATATCACACTGCCAGAAGCAGTAACAGCTAGTAAATTTTAGAGGCTGAGGGGCACCTGGGTGGCTCAGTTGGTTGAGCGTCCGACTGTGGCTCAGGTCATGATCTCGTGGGTTCCAGCCCTGCTTTGGGCTCTCTGCTGACAGCTAGCTCAGAGCCTGGAGCCTGCTTCAGATTCTGTATCTACCTCTTTCTCTGACCCTCCCCTGCTCACACTGTCTCTCTCTCTCAGAAATAAATAAAAAAAAACATTTAAAAAAATTTTTAGCCACTGGATAATCCGGTCTTCCAGAGTTCAAAGTACCATTTGAAGTGTTTAAAAGCTTGCTATATTTTTCAAAATCTATTTTGTTTTCTGTCTCTAAATATAAGAAAAAAATCATGTGACTAATTTTTGTACTTTCTTCTCCCCCCTCACCAAAAAAGTTAAAATCTCAGATAAAATGTTATATTTCCCTTCTTCAACATATGGTCCCAGTTTGATTCTTCATTTTATCTGTGTAATCATGATCTTAGAAAACAAAACACAGAAGCAATTATCTCTTTTATTTGTCTTTTTGGGTTACTTATCCTATATTTTCTAAAAGCCAAGGTAAAAATGTTACTGCTATATGAAAGTTAATATTTCAAATGTAGTGCTTGTTGGTATGGGCCTTGTACCCTGAAATTAGGTACCTTCTGCATTTTATTCTTTTCCCAGCTGGATTACTTTTAACTAATTATGATGAGTAGGATCATCTCTGTGAACTCTCTGGTCTTCTCACTTGTCATAATAATTCTGAAGTGTGGTAATTCAGTTGTTAGATTTGCTCTTTAGGTCAGCCAGTCTTCCTATCAAGAAGGCTTCATTTAATTTCTTTCAGTTTATTTGAATTTATAGTTTTTTTTCAGTCTTTGTGTTAGTTATCTTAATAATTTTTAACTGCTTTAATAAGACAGTAATTGAAAGAGCAGTAGACAGGGAGACCCAGATTTCTGTACATTCATTGTGACCACCAGACTTCACTTCTGGATCTCTTTCCTACTATAAGATGCAAAGTTAGGTTAATTATGCATAAGGATCCTTGTAATTCAAACATTCTGTAATTTAATTCCTTGGAGCTGTTTTACACAATAGAAGTTTGTAGTATACTTTTGAACTTTGTTTTTAGAGAATGCTTTTCTTCTGCAATATCAAAGCACTTGTGTCACTTGTTGGCCATTATATTCCAGAGAGTAAAATGTGGTTAGATAATTGAAATTAGAATATTTGAGCTTTAATTGAAGA
>NW_027532514.1:142909-143203 GCF_008692635.1 Crocuta crocuta | reverse complement strand
AATTACTGAGAGTAGAAAAAAGTTTATATGCCAAAAAAGATCACCTTTAAAAAATTCCAACTTTAATCAAAGCAGATGGATTGAAATAAATGTCGACTACCACTTATAAGTCCTGAAATTTGATTTGGAAAAACTGTTATTGCAAGAAATGAGCTGATACAGTTTGGAAGCCTGTTAATGTTTAAAGGAGACACTAGCATGTTCAAAGTCAAATGTATTGTTATTGGTGTTTTGTTGATAGAATCTGTTTCTCTACTATTATTTAATATTCTAATTTTTATTGATTTTAGGGAA
>NW_027532514.1:140050-142324 GCF_008692635.1 Crocuta crocuta | reverse complement strand
GATGGTATGAAGCATGATGCAAGTCTCGGACTCATGATCTGAGCCAGAACCAAGAGTTGGACACTTAACTGACTGAGCTACCCAGGTGCTCCTGACAGATTTTCTATAAGAGGGTAATTCTAAAAATTCATATTAGAGAACTCCTATTTTCTGGATTATATTGCAATTCTAGGAAAGGATTGACTCTTAAGATGGTAACAGTTTAAAACAAAGAAAATTGATAAAAAAGGAAAGTGCCAGTAAAGACATAAACTACCATCCTGTGTAAAGCTTTTGTATAGTGTGTATTTGATGAAAAAGTAATAGATGATAATGTAAGCCAAGTATATCTGAGACAGTGTTGGTGGGGGAAAAAAGGCATAAAATATTACAGATGTTCATATGCAGTATTTTGCTTTTGAGATATGTATTTTCTCTGTTTGCCTTTAGGCATACTTAGGTAATGTTCTAATATGGAGAGAATGAATTACAAACTAGGATTTTAGGATATCAAATGTCTGTTGGTAACAGACATTTAGATTGAATTGAATCATCAGCTACTTTGACTTTAATATTACCTGTATATTTTACTGAGAGATGGTTTCTATGTAGGTATTTGCTTGGAAAACAAAACTAGAGATGTGAGAAATTAATCTTCTGAGTAGCATGACAATTCCCAGACCTCAGTTATTTTGATAGATTAAAATTAATTTTTGCTGGGATTTAAAAAAGATAATTGGCAGGAAATAGTTTTAAAAAATCACAATAGAATCACTTGTTCCCAGAATTCTAAATACATGTTGTACTGTAGTTCATCAACTTATGTTTTTTAAGAAAACAAAAAAGGTATCTTGTTAGGAGAATCTAACATTTTTCCTCTGAATTCAGGTGATATTTCTTACAGATAGACTTTACTTTCGTTTTTGTATGTTGATTGATCCATTAAACAAATATTTATCTAGAACATACATAATTTCTTCTTTCATGGTCATTAGGGATGATTTACAAAATTATTCTTTTATGTTGTATTGTTCTTGACCTTGTGGTAATATATTGATGGTAGAAATACATACGTGTGTGTGTGTGTATTTACCTTTATTGTTCATTCTCTCCCTCACCCTTTATGTCAAGATGACAGTGTAGATGTTCTTTTTATCTAAGGATTTTTAATTGTCTAGTTGTCTGTTTGCTCCTTTATTTTTTAAAAGTTTAGTTATTTATTTATTTTGAGAGAGACAGCACAAGTGGGGGAGGGACAGAGAGAGAGAGAGAGAGAGAAAATCCCAAGCAGGCTGCCCACTGTCAGCATGGAGGCTGATGCAGGGCCTGAATCAATGAAACCATGAGTCATGACCTGAGCTGAAACCAAGAGTCAGATGCTTACCCGCTTACCTGACTGAGCCACCCAGGTGCCCCTCTGTTTGCTCCTTTAAGTAATTAGGTATTTATGAAATACATCAGGGACTTGAACATTAGCTTAAATAAAAAAATGAAGTTTTGTTGTTTCATTGTCTTATTCCTGTCTACCTGTGTTAACCATCTTCAGAAATTTGCTTGTGTGTTTGAAAAGCGAGTTAATGTTGCGATGAATTTTGAGTATATAGCTTAGTTGTTTAGAGTGTAGTATTTATAAAATCATTAATTTGATACTGTTTTGGAAACTAACTCTTTTTTAAGAAAACCAGTTTTTCTTTATTAAGCAAGTTTGGGATTTGGGTGAGAATTTGGTGCAAGTAATAACTTTGCATTCTTACCATTTATATAGAATCTAGGTCCTCTGATTTTTGATTACTTCATCATTATTGAATAAATCAAGTACAAGTAGAGTTTACCTGTTGTCTTTGTACTTTAATTTTAGGCATGCTCACTTTTGCTGTTTTGCAACACTTATTTCATAAGATTAACAGCTAAGCAAATGATTTAATCAAGGCATGTAAAAGTAAGTTTGAGTGCCATATCATTTAAATGTTATCATTTAGATGTGCTTAATTTTTGTAGCTGTTTCTTTAATTTGGCTGAAGTATTAAATATTTAAAATATTATTTTCCTAGTTTAGTATTTAATAATTGCACTTTGTTCCATGATGAAGTAGTTTACTAATGGACTAGTTATATTTTTAAACCAAATTGGTTTTCCTGTTTTATTTATGCTTTTTAGGTGGCAGCCAATGCACACATTCCTCCAGACTACCTCCTTAAAATTTGTGAGCGGATTGGTCCCTTACTAGATAAGGAGATCCCTCAGAGTGTTCCTGGGGTACAGACATTACTAGGTGTTGGTCGGCAATCTCTGTTA
>NW_027532514.1:139383-139731 GCF_008692635.1 Crocuta crocuta | reverse complement strand
GTTACAGGAAGCCAAAGGTAAGATTTTCAGTTTTTAGAGGAAGGAGTGGAGAACAGCATATTTTTATGTTAAGTAAATGTGCCCATGCTTTTCTAAATACTAATTTTCTTCTAGTTTTTCTTATTTTGACAATCTTATTTTTATTTTCTTAGTGTAAAAGTAAATTCTTAGAGGGATAAAAGGAGCCCTCTGTTGTAAAACAGTAAATACAGTAGAAGTAAACAATATAAAATCTTTTTTGTAATTCTGTGGAGTAGAGATATTAAAAGATCACTGCTCTGATTAGTATAGTATGAATGCTTAATTCATTATGTTTTAATATTTAAAGTATTATGAATATATATCATC
>NW_027532514.1:137785-139327 GCF_008692635.1 Crocuta crocuta | reverse complement strand
TCTTCTAGTATACTAAATACTTCAGGTCTAGCAACCAGTTTACTTCTGTGTTTTGTTTTATTAGCATAATGTTTTTAAATTCTAATTCACAAAGGTAAATGGTTTTAAAAATACCAGTTTTAAACATCTCATTTCATAATTTAAGTAAATTCTTCAAATCAGTTAATTTGAAAGCTTTCAAGAGAGTATAGAATATTTTTGTATTACAGTTGAATTAGTAAGAATATTTCATATTTGCTAGAGTTTTTTGACATAAACATCAAATACAAAAAACACAGATATATATAGTCAGTTATCATCTGATATGCAGTATTGTTATCTGTTATGGCACAATTGCCAGGTACCCCATAATGTGAGTATGCACCAAGTATAAATTTTTCTGAATTTTACCTGGAATACTTGTGCTATAGTCATAACCTATAAGTTTTATATGAGTAGAAATGTATAAACCTAAAGATCAAGAAGGACCAGTAAAAACTTAAAACATTATTAATCCATTACATATTTGCATAAGATTCAAATACATGCATAATAAAAGCTTTAGTTCTAGATCAGCACAGAAGTAAAATATCCTGGTGTATATTAAAGTGTTGGTATTTACCAGTGATAATATAGTTTATATCATGTTTAAAAATATGCATGTGATTTTTATTGTGTTAATAGTTAAAAATGTATTCCAACAAATGAAATTGAAAACAGACATTTACCTCTGAGGTACAATTAAAAAAAAAAACACTTCTATTTCTTGACTAATGCTTGAATCCTTTTGTATAGACTGTAAGAGTACACTATGGAATGGATCTGCTTTTGCAGCTCTACATAGAGGCAGACCTCCAGAACTACCTGTAAATTATGTGAAACCTCCAAATGTGGGTGAGTAATGTCCATGTGAGCTATAAACATATTCTTGATTTGTTTTTTCCTGAAATCACTATAATGCCAAAAATAGGTACCAGAATTAAATTTGAAGTATAAACAAACTGCTTACATTCTTGAGGAGTTTTATGGTTGGTCCAACTTTTTAAAGCATTTTTACTTAAATCAAATATAATTATGGTTTTGAGATTTAGTTTTGTTTTCTTTCATCTGTCCTTCGTTCCTTCCTTCCTACCTGCCTTCCCTCTTCACTTCCTTCTTCTTAGCAGAAGCATTTTCTGGTATATATAGTATAGGAATTTTTAGCCATATGGATGTCTATTTACATATCTATGTGCTGAACTTAAAGATTTTACATGGAACTATATAAAGGTAGCTTACAGAACAAAACATAATTCATTCTGCTTTACTAAACATAATGATGTCTTAAATTTTATATGTCTTTATTAAAACAAAAAAAATCACCCTTCCCATTTTTAGTTTAGTAAAATTCACATGTTACATTTAGATTATTACTGGGACGTCTCTGACCAGACCATTAGAAAGAAATACTAGTAGTGGTATCCAAGGAGATCTAGCTACAAAACCATTTGTACTAAAAGTTAACCCTTAAAAACAGTGTACAAAACCATACAGCTAGATGAGTAATTGCCACTGTTCTTCCCT
>NW_027532514.1:137469-137720 GCF_008692635.1 Crocuta crocuta | reverse complement strand
TACCCAAAGAGGTTAAAAAAATTTAGGCTAGAAATAATTTTAAAAATTATTTAAACAAAATTATTGATAAAGATTCATAAGGGTTTTTGAAGTAAATTGGATACTTTGGTGTACATTACTAGCAGTAATAGCCTGGATGTTCCTGGGTGAAGAAGACTACTGAGTTGGGTCTAACTGGACATGGCATTTATAACATTTTTTTTCATTTTCAGGGATAGTTTGTGTACAATTTTCCAGTGTTCACTTTTCCC
>NW_027532514.1:132998-137443 GCF_008692635.1 Crocuta crocuta | reverse complement strand
AGCTTTATTCATAATTAATTTATTGATGAATTAAAATAGCTCTTATTATTCATGCATTTATTTATGTTCAGAAGATACGATATATATATATTAAGTTTATTTATTTTGAGAGAGAGAGAGCATGAGGAGGACAGGGGCAGAGAGAGAATGCCAAGCAGGTTTTGAGCTGCCAGCACAGAGCCCAATGCGGGGCTCGAGCTCACAAACCACGAGATCATGACCTGAGCTGAAGTTGAATGTTTAACCAACCGAGCCACCCAGGTGCCCCAAAGATACAATATTTTTCACTACACTATCAACATTATTTGTAATGTTTTGTACATCCTTCAGTGGTCACATATAAAATGCTGAAGAGCAGCTTTTAGAGTATTAGGTTTTACATCTTTCTTTAGTCTTTTCTTACCTTCCCTTTTTAAAAATTATTTTTAACTATATACTTTCAAACTTCCAGTTTTGTATAGTGAACACTTTGTATTCTGACTTAGATCACTTTGTTATTATTATAGTAATTGCTTAGGAATTTTTAGTGTTCCTGGCGTTGATGCTTTTGCATTTTTTTTTAATGTTTATTTATTTTGAGGGAGAGAAAGAGAGACAGCGTGAGCAGGGGAGGGGTAGAGAGAGAGAGACACAGAATCTGAAACAGGCTTCAGGCTCCGAGCTGTCAGCACAGAGCCTGACCCAGGGCTCGAACTGTGGGATCATGACCTGAGCCAAAGTCGGACACTCAACCGACTGAGCCACCCAGGTGCCCTGATGGTTTCAAGTTCTTAAATCTACTCTGTTATTTGAAGAGAAGCTATTACAGTGGAGTTAATTCAACCATAATGCATTTCATGTAGTATATATCAGTAAAAATATTTAAGTTTAGGGTATTTAGAATTCAGAACCTAGTAAAAACTTAAAGGGGTGGACTAGAAAAGTAAGCAAGATGAATAAGAAGTCTTTTAAGATTTGTGATTTGAGGGTTTTCTCATTATAGGGTATAGTTTTGCATAGCTACTTTAAAATCAGTTTTATAGTTTCCCAGTGTAAATAAAAACTTAATCAAGAAGGTAATATTGAAAGTTTAATCAACCAATCTTAGAACTTTAGCAACACCTTTTTTTTTTTTTTAATAGAAGTGTTCCTTGGCCAAATAAATGTGGGAAACACTGAGTTTAAAAAAGTACAGAAAAAAATGAATATATCTATGGCTACTGAGAACCTTCCATATGCTAAATGCATTGTGAATCACCTTTTGAGGAGCATTTCCTAAATAATTTGATAGTGGAGGCCCTTTTCCAAAACACGTGTAACATTCTGAAAATTTCCTGGGAACAGATTTGGGAAACAATGATAAATCCCCATTTACAGCAGAAAAAAACCAAAGCCCAGAGAAGTATGTAACTGTCATAAGTTATACTAGCTGCCTTCCTATTTCCACACCATTTTTCCTTGGTATAAGCCTCTATACTTATAGAGCCCCAGAGATAGAAGATTAGCCATATTACTTTTTTTAAGTTAAATATATTTTTGTATAATTCATATAAAATAAAAATTTTCCTTTTTAAGTGTATAGTCTGAGTTTTGACAAATGTATACATTTGTATAACTACTAACACGATAATAATGTAGAATTTCTGTCACCTCATGTCTCATTGCAGTTAATAACCTGTCCCTCCCTCAACTGGAAACCACGAATCTCTCTGTCTACTGTACTGTTGCCTCATTTAGAATTTCATCTAAATGAAATAATAAGCATGCAGGCTTTTTTTATGTCCTGATTTTTCTTAGACCTAATGCATTTTTGATTTATACATGTCATTTTATGTATCAGTAATTTAGTCCTTTTTATTACCAAGCAGTATTTCATTGTATGGATATATACCAATATATGTTTGTCAGCTCATCAATTGATGGACACTTGAGATGTTTCAGATTTTGGCTATTATAAATAAAGTTGCTATAAACTTTCTTGCATATGTCTTTGCTCTTAGCATGAACATCAGTTTTCATTTCTCTTGGGTAAATATCTAGTTAATGGGATTATTGTATCATATGATAAGTATAAGTTTAACTTTTTAAGAAACTGACAAATCATTTGGAGAGTGGCTACCCCATTTTGTATTTCTACCAATAGTCTATAATTTTAGAATTAGCTTCTCAATTTCTACAAAAAAAATGACTAGGATTTTTTTGGAGTACATTGAATTTGTTGATAATTTGGGAGAAAATTAACATCTTAACAACATAGAACTTTATAATCCAGGAATATGGTATAATTTTCCATTTATTTAGGTCTTATATAATTTCTCACAGCAGTATTTTGTAGTTTCCAGTGTACAGGTTTTACACATCTTTGTGAATTTTTTCCCTAAGGATTTCACGGGTTTTTTGGGTGCTACTTTAAATTGTAGATTTAAAATTTTGAATTTCTAGTTGTTTGTTGATATTAAATAGAAATGGGTTTTGTTTTGTTTTGTTTCTGTAATTTGACCTTGCTAAATTCACTAACTAGATCTTATAGCATTTTTTTTAGATTCTTTGGGATTCTCTACATAGATGATCATGCTGTCTACAAGTAAAGACAGATTGATTTTTTTCCCTTTCTAATCTTGCCTGCCTTATAGTTCTTTCTCTTGCATTATTGAACTGCTAGTGCAATGGTGAATTGAAGTGATGAGACCGGACATTCTTGTCTTGTTCCTGATTTTAGGGGAAAAGCAGGTAGTCTTTCACTATTAGGTATGATTATAGATGCCCTTAGCAGTTTGATGATGTTCCTTTCTGTTTCTACTTTGCATAGGATTTGTATCATAAATAGTTATGTCCCACTTTTAATTTTATCAAATATAGTTAGGTTTATACCAGTTATTTCTTAGGGCTTATTTTACCTTTTATTTTATGTAGAACAGTGCTACCGAGTAGAACTTTCTGTAATAATAGAGATGTTCTATTTGGTGCTATCCAAAACAATAAGCACATAGCCACATGTGGCTGTTGTATCTGAAGAACTCTATTCTTTTTTTTTTAATTTCTTAATTGTTTTATTTATTTCTGAGAGAGAGACACACACAGCATGAGCAGGGGAGGGTCAGAAAGAGAGGGAGATACAGAATCTGAAGCAGGCTCTGGTCTCAGAGCTAGCTGTCAGCACAGAGCCTGACGCGGGGCTTGAACCCACGAACTGTGAAATCATGACCTGAGCCAAAGTCGGACGCTTAACCAACTGAGCCATCCAGGCGCCCCAGAAGAACTCTATTGTTAATTTTATAGAATTTTTAGTAATTTCAAAATGTATAACCACTTATGGTATTGACTACTGTAGTAGACAGTAAGATCTAGAACAATATGAAAACCAGTAAGCAGCTTTCTGGATAGATGCATAAGTTAGTAATAATTATTGACTAATGATGCATTTTATAAATCCAACCTGGAATGTTTTACACTTATGTATTTAGAAACTAGCTTTTCCTGTTTTGATTTTAGTAACTCACTTCAAATATCATATTGTGCCACCTCTTTCTACTGAGTTTCACAATTATCTTTGGCCAAAAAAAATAAAATCTTAACCTTAGCTGGACTTTCCACTATACTGGATTATTTATTCAGATATTCAATATCCCCATCCTTTGTGCAGTTAATTGACGATGTTATTTAGTAATTTAATGAAATGGAGGTGAGGGAGTATGGCATAGCATAGACTAACTGCTTTAAGTATACTTTAAATATATGTGTACTTAAGTTTACCAGGGGTGAATTTCCAAATCCCTATAAGGAAAGAGCAAAGATGCTTGTGATATTTATATTATTATAAGTCTAAGTTCCAGTCATACCATTTCATTAGCTTGATGCTTGACTAATCAGATTGGTTTTGTATAGTGTCAAAATTAAATAAAAGGAAGAAAATTGAACTGAATTCAAAACAATATTAATACCTAATGCCAGTCAAAAAAATCCTGGAGCATATGTATTAATATTTGTATTATTATTTGAGATCTTACACTGTAATCACTAAATATTGTTGTTTCTTCATTCCTTTAAAGATGAGTATTTATTTTGGAAACTTTGTATAACACTAAAATTTGAAAGTAAAATTTCACACAAACACAACTCTATTGCTGAGCTGGTTTTTCTGTACAGAAGTAATTTCAAAGTCTGTTTCATGTGAATTTGAAATGAATATTTGGAAGAATCAGTATAGTTATTTTCCATCATGGTAAAAGTTTCAAAAATTTTTCTAATATATTCTAAACAGTTTTCATAAAATTATCTGTAGAAATGGCAGCAGGATGGCTTGTTCATTCTAGGTTGAGACTGACATTATTTAACCAGGGAACAAATATGCATGCTTACACTTCTAAACTTATAGGCATGATATGACAAGACTATTTGCAAACTTTTTTTTCTTTTTTCTTTTTGGAAAATTGATATATACTACTGTCATATAATTTACATAGTAG
>NW_027532514.1:129196-132883 GCF_008692635.1 Crocuta crocuta | reverse complement strand
AAAACTTTCCTTTTGTTAATATGTAAGTGGAAATTGAGAGAAATAAACTTTTTATTTGACAGAGGTGACTGGGTTTCTGCCAGGAATATTTGTCTTCCTCTCTTATTTTTATGCAGTTCTTATCACTTGCCCATGGATCACACTTTGCCAGGCATTGCTTTTGTTGCCTCCTTCCCTCCACTTACCCTTCCTCTTTTTGTACTCACATAATTGCATGAAACAAGTTGATTCTAACGTTATTACTTTTATGTGCCTGGAGAGAAGCAGGGGTTTCTTGTCACACCTGCATATAATTAGAACTGGAACATACTCTGGATCTTTTGTGTTACATTGTGAGTGCTCACTAAATATTGCATGAGTATAAGTAGAATAATTGCTGCCACATGGAAACTTAAGCATCCCTATTAAAGGCATTGATATGGTTTTATATAGCTCATATGAGTTTCTCATTTCTGTCCATTTATGAGTCAATATTGTGTTAATATTAGGATTAATAATTTGTTTCTTTATTTGAAAGAAAAGCAACTTTTAGTATATGAGTATTAGTATCATCATGTAAAGTATAATAAAAATAATTTCTCTATTTCTATATTGAACATTTTTTCCCTTCCTCGTTATTCTTTGTCATTCCTTTAGATTTTTCTTTTAACTATACCAACATATTCTTTTTTTTTTTTTACAAATAGTATATTGTCAAGTTGGTTTCCATTTAACACCCAGTGCTTATCCCCACAAGTGCCCTCCTCCATGCCCATCACCCCCCCTTCCCCCCCACACCCATCAGTCCTCAGTTTGTTCTCATCATTCAAGAGTCTCTCATGGTTTGCCTTTCTCCCTCTCCCCCACCCTTTTCTCCCTTCTTCTCCCCCATGGTCCTCAGTTAAGTTCCTCCTAATCCTCCGATACGTGAAAACATTTGGTATTTGTCCTTCTCTGCCTGATTTATTTCGCTCAGCATAACACCCTCAAGGTCCATCCATGTTGCTACACATGGCCAGATTTCATTCTTTCTCATTGCCGTGTAGTATTCCATCGTATAGATAAACCACATGTTCCTGATCCATTCGTCAGTTGATGGACATTTAGGCTCTTTCCATGTTTTGGCTGTTGTGGAGAGTGCTGCTATGAACGTTGGGGTACATGTGCTCCTATGCATCAGCATTCCTGTATCCCTTGGGTAAATTCCTAGCAGTGCTATTGGTGGGTCATAGGGGAGTTTGAGTGTTAACTTTGCCTTAGACACAACCTTGCAGGCGATTCCCTCAGGGCAATTCCAAGCCTCTTGCCTAGCCCTGGGGATGGAGCTAGAATAGCTGCTTCCTTCTCCTCCAGGTTGGGTTGGTGAGGAAGGACAGGGGTTTGTCTGGGGGGCGCGCTGGGCCCACTGGAGAGCGGGAAACCGGGTCCCTCTGTGTCTCGTCACCAGAAACACGAACTCGCGGGCAAATCTCTCAGATTTAAGCCCTTCGCCTTCCCTCTAGGGGTCCAGCCAAGCCAGGAGCGCGGAGGTCCCCGGTATGTGCGTAGCTCCTCCAGGGATCCAGCCAGCCAGGAGCACAACGGCATGGTCTGCCTGCGGCTTCTCTAGGGGTCCAGCCAGGGGCTCAAAGGAGTGGTCGGCGCGTGGCTGCTCCTGGAGGAGTTGGTGCGTGGGGACCTGGCGCTCAGGGATTTGGCACGCAAGTTCCTTCTGTGCCCCGAGAGGAGATTTTTCTGTTCCCCAGCAACAGGGACCGTGTCTTGAGTAGTTTCGGACTCTTTCTCCTCTCACACCCCACAGAGGGGGATCGCTCCCGTCCCTGTGAGTCCCCGACCCCGGCCTTATTTTATCTTTCCCAGTTCGCACTCAGGTTACAGGGCTTTCTCAGTGGATTCTGCTTCCTTTTCCTCCCAGTCTTTTGGGTTCTGTAAGGTTTCCTATGGCTTCAGATCTTTACCGTGTGATGTATGGGGGCGAGTGCAATGCACGGAGCTCTCTACTTCTCTGCCCTCTTGCCCAGCCACATATACCAACATATTCTAAAGAATCTTTTAGTATTTGTTTTATGCATTTTATTCAGTACCTTATAGAAATAGAACTTCATATTTATGGTTCATAAAGGTGAGCTATAAAACAATTTCAGATTTGTTTAGGTGCTGGAAAAGGCAGTCTAAAACGTCTATGTATACTAGCCAAATCAGGTTAAATGGTTTAGAAGATAGTAAAAGATTTAGGATATTTATTCCCAAAGTATATTCAGTAAACTTTGCAGAAAGGTTGAATGGAAGTAAAAATATNGGTGGTAATGGCATCAGCCTTAAATACTGTGAGGTTAAGTTTCAGAGATATAATTTGATCCATAATAGCATCAAATCCATGAGAAAGAAATAATTCTGTTGTCTTATGCTTTTACTACAGTTTTCAAGTTTTAATAAATTTGTTTTTGCTCTTTTTCTGGCTTCTTTCAGTACTTTATTTGTTTAGTTGTTACAGCTTTTTTTAGGAATCCTTGAACCAAGCTTGACACAGAATATATTACTAGCTATTATACATCTAGACTTGACACTGAATTTCATGAATCTCCATGGTTCTTGAAAGAGGATTTTCTGTTTATTGTCCTCTCTACTTATAGGAGCCATTAGGTTCAAGTGCATTTTTAGCAATCAGAAAGCTGCATATTTGCTATCATTTTATTTTCTGATTAAAATTTTGAAAAATAAAACTACAAATGTTGATCAAGTGACTTTTTTGTAAAAGAGAAAAGATTAATCCAATATTATTTTAGCCCTCTTTAAATATAGCTTGTTTTCTGAAAATAGTTTTATTGAAAGATGATATTGATAGTGTTGGGTGTGGTATTAGAAGCCTGATTTGTGAAAAATAGTTCTTTTTGCTTTATATGTATAATTCCATAAGACTGTTAATTGGTTAGCAGTTATTGCCTGAGCCTATGGTACTGTTTTTGATTCAGTCTTTATTAGCTTTTGCTAAAAGCACCTCCCGTCCCCACATTTCTGAGGCTTATCTTTGAGGTAGGTGTGTAGCTTCCTATTAGAAGTTCAGAACTTTGCTTTATTGTTTTGAAGTTGTTTTAGTGGATTTTAAAACATTTCTTGATACAATAGGCATCATATTACAATGTGATTTTGGTAATATCCTTTGTCCTTCATTCCCTTCATGAGGCTGGCCTAGCAAAGTCAAGTTGAGATTATTCTTTAAAATAGCTAGACTCACTGTTTTCCGGTTTTACTGGTAATGAGTCACATTTAAACTCTTGGGATTGTTTATGGTTGCTTCGGATATGAAGTTAGCCTGACCTATGGTTAAAACAATTCATTTTATCTATCAATGCCATTTACAGAAGAATTGGAAATATTCTGCTTTCTTATATAATCTGTCTTAAAGTTTAAAAATGAAAAGGTAGAAAATTATACAAGGATTTCATGAACACTAGGCATAGCACATTATTAGATTGTGGGTGACAGGTAAAATTGTTTGAGTTATGTGACTCATTTATATTAAAAATCAGATAATATCACTGATTTGTACACTTTTGGTTTTATCTGGAGCTTGAGGCTAAGTTAATAATATACTATTTCTCCCAGCAGGTATGGTAATTACCTGTATTTGATTAAGTATTATATCTCTTAGCATCACTGCTCAGATATTTCCTGTGATTTCAGCAGTAGAATTCAATGAGTTCATCT
>NW_027532514.1:124331-129131 GCF_008692635.1 Crocuta crocuta | reverse complement strand
GATATATTTATTTAAGCCCAGAAGTTTTTTGTTTTTATTTTGTTTTCTTTTGGCAAGGGAGAGAGGGTAGTGTTTTTTGTCACTACTAAACTGCTGAATCTCTAGGGTAATTAAAAATAATTTACCTTGTTNGGGACAGCCCTGTAGTTTGACAAAATCAGATTTATTGACTCAATAGTGAGGGAGTATACTCACAAGGAACCATAAAAGGCCTCTGGATAAGAGGGAGAAGGGAAGTAAGTGTCTTGTAATTTTGGATTACCTCTGAAGAATTATGTCTGGAAGCTATAAAACAATGCTGCAATGTCTTAAGAACTCTGAGGAAAAATGATTTCCACCTAGAAATTGTCATTCAAATATGTAGCAGAACAGATATCTTTTCAGACATGTATATAACATAAAAGTTTCTCCTGAATTATGTGCTAGACCAGGAATATGGGAATAAACTAAGAGAAAGGATGACATTGCATCTGAGAAGTGGGGGCTCCAAGTAAAAAGTGGGTGAGGGGAATGCCCAGGATAATGATGGGGACGTACTTCAAGACAGCTGTGCAAAAGTCCCAGAGACCAACCAGTACAGACTGGAGCAGATCAGAGGCTCCAAGAGAGACTCATTCAAGATTAGATAGAATACCTCATTTATTAACATATGAGAAGAGAGTTTTAGAGAAGCTCTGAAGAAAACCAAGCAAATGAGATGATCCAGGATTAGCTCTGGGTTGGTGGCTGCTTCTGAGGCAGATTGAGAGAAGTGGGGATTAACTAGGGATTTGTTTCAGGTGTACAATACGATTCAAAACTTCCAGACATCATCCAGTGCTCATCACAATAAGTGCACTATTTAATAGCCATCACCTATTTAACCAATAACCCGACTGACTTCCCCCTTTGGTAGACATCAGTTTATTCTCCATAGTTAGGAGTCTGTTTCTTTGTTTGTCTCTCTTTCCTTTGCCCTTTGCTTTATTGTTTGTTACTTAAATTCCTTATGAGTGAAGCATTATGGTATTTGTCTTTCTCTGACAGACTTATTTCAGTTAGAATAATACTGTCTAGCTCCATCCATGTCATTGCACATGGCAAGAGTTTATTCCTTTTTGTGGTTGAGTAATGTTCCATGGTTGTGTGTGTGTGTGTGTGTACACCACTTCTTCTTTAACCATTAGTCAGTGGACATTTGGGCTCTTTCTATAATTTGGCTGTTGTAGAAGATGCTGTTGTAAATATAGGGGAGCATGTTTCTCTTGGTTTTAGCATTTTTGCTACTCTTTGGGTAAATAGCTAGTAGTGTGAGTGCTGGACTGTAGGGTATTTCTATATTTAATTTTAGAGGAACCTCCATACTGTTCTCCAGAGTAGCTACACTAGTTTGCATTCTCACCAACAGTGCAAAAGATTTCCCTTTCTCTACATCCTCACCAACACCTGTTGTTTCTTGTGTTGTCTATTTTAGCCATTCTAATAGGTGTGAGGTGGTACCTCATTGTAGTTTTGATTTGCATTTTCCGGATGATCAGTAATGTTGAACATCTTTTCATTTGCATGTCTTCTTAGGAAATATGTCTATTCATGACTTCTGCCCATTTGCTAATTGGATTATTCTCTTTTTGGGCACTTACTTTTATAAGTTCTTTAAGTATTGGATACTAACCTTGTATCAGATATGTCATTTACAAATATCTTCTCCCATCGCTTAGGTTGCCTTTAGTTTTGTTGATAGTTTTCCTCACTGTGCAGAAGCTATTTATTTTGATGAAGTCCTAATAGTTTATTTCTGCTTTTATTTCCCTTGCCTCAGGAGACATATCTGGAAAGAAGTTGCTACTGCCAGTGTCACAGAGGTTACTGCCTGTGTTCTCTAGAATTTTATGGTTTCAGGTCTCACATTTAGGTTTTATTTCATTTTGAATTTATTTTTGTGTATAGCGTAAGGAAGTAGTCCAGTTTGATTCTTTTCCATGTGGCATTCGAGCTTTCCCAGCACCATTTGTTGAAGATACTATCTTTTACCCATTGCATATTTTTTCCTGCTTTGTTGAAGATTAGCTGACTAGTTCATTTCTGGGTTTTCTGTTCTGTTCCATTCATCAATATTTTTGTGCTAGTTCCATACTGTTTTGACTACTATAGCTTTATAATATAGCTTGAAGTCCAGAATTGTGATGCCTCCAGCATTGCTTTCCTTTTTCAAGGTTGCTTTGGTGATTCGGGATCTTTGTGTTTCCATACAAATTAGAATTGTTTCTTTTAGCTCTGTGAAAAATGCTGATGGTATTTTGATAGGGATTGCATTAAACGTATATATTGCTTTGGGTAGTATAAACATTTTAACAACATTTTTTCTTGAATCCATGGGTATGGGATGTATTTCCATTTCTTTGTGTCATCTTCAGTTTCTTTCATTAGTGTTTTGTAGTTTTCAGAGTCTAGGTCTTTCATCTCTTCAGTTAGTTTTATTCCTAGGTATCCTGTTGTTTTTGATGCAGTTGTAATGTGATTGATTCCTTAATTTCTCTTTCTGCTGCTTCATTATTGGTGTATAGAAATGCCACAGATTTCTGTACATAGAGTTTGTATCCTATGACTTTACTGGATTTGTTTATCAGTTGTATTTTTTGGCGGAGTCTTTTGGGTTTTCTATAAAGAGTATCATGTCATTTATACATAGTGAAAGTTTGATTTCTTCCTTGCTTATTTGGATGCCTATTCTTTGTGTTATCTCATTGCTGTGGTTAGGACTTCCAGTACTATGTTAGATAACTGTGATGAGAGTGGACATCCCCATCTTGCTCCTAGTTGTAGAGTAAAAGCTCTCAGCTTTTCCCCATTGAGAATGATGTTAGCTGTTGGTTTTTCATATATGGTCTTTATGATTTTGAGGTGTTTCCTCTAAATCTACCTTGTTGAGGGTTTTTATCATGAAAGGATGTTGTACTTTATCAAATGTGGGGTTTTTTTTTGCATCTATTAAAATGACCATATGGTTCTTCTCCTTTTTTGTAATTAATGTGATGTGTCACTAGATTGGTTTACGAATGTTGAACCACCTCTCCCAACCCCGCTTACAACCCAGGATCACACTTGATCATGGTTAATGATTTTTTAATGTATTGTTGGGTTTGATTTGCTAGTATTTTTTTGAGACTTTTTACATCTATGTTCATCAGGGTTATTAGCCTGTTGTTCTGTTTTTTAGTGGGGTTTTTATCTGGTTTTGGTATCATGGTAATGCTGGCCTCACAGAATGAATTTAGAAGTTTTCCTTCTTTATTTTTTGGAATAGTTTGAGAATAGGTATTAACTCTTTTTTAAATGGTTGGTAGAATTTGCTTGTGAAGCCATTCTTTCTTATAACTTGCTGAGAGTTTTTTGATAGATAACTGACCCAATTTCTCTGATGGTTATTGGTCTGTTTAAATTTTCTATTTCTTACTGTTTCAGTTTTTGCAATTTACGTTTCTAGGAATTTATACATTTCTTCCAGGTTGTCTAATTTGTTGTCATATTTTTTTTTTAATGTTTTATTTATTTCTGAGAGAGAAAAGACAGAGAGAGAGACAGAGAGACAGTGTGAGCAGGGGAGGGCCAGAGAGAGAGGGAGACACAGAATCTGAAACAGGCTTCAGGCTCTGAACTAGCTGTCAGCACAGAGCCTGACACGGAGCTCGAGTCCATGAACTGTGAGATCATGACCTGAGCCTAAGTCGAACGCTTAACTGACTGAGCCAACCAGACGCCCCACATATGGTTTTTTTATAATATTCTCTTCCAATATTTTTGCATTTCTGTGCTGTTGGTTGTTATTTCTCCTCTCTCATTTTTTATTTTATTTATTTGGGTTTTCTCTTTATTTTTGATAAGTCTGGCTAGGGGGTTATCAGTTTTATTAATATTTTCAAAGAATCAAACTCCTGGTTTCATGATCTTTTCTGTTTTTTTTTTTTCTCTATATCATTTGTTTCTGCTCCAATCATCATTATTTCCTTCCTTCTTCTGGCTTTAGGCTTCATGTGTTGTTGTTTTTCTAGCTCCCTCAGTTGTAAGGTTAGGTTGTTTATTTGAGATTTCTCTTGCTTTTTTAAAAAAAATTTTAACTGTTTTATTTATTTCTGAGAGAAAGACAGCATGAGCAGGGAAGGGTCAAAGAGGGAGAGGGATATAGAATCTGAAACGGGCTCTAGGCTCTGAGCTAGCTGTCAGCACAGAGCCTGACGTGGGGCTCAAACCCACGAACCATGAGATCATGACCTGAGCCAATTCGGATGCTTAACCGACTTAGCCACCCGGGAGCCCCAAGATTTCTCTTGCTTTTTAAGGTAGACCTGTATTGCTATATACTTCCCTCTGAGGACTGCTTTTGCTGCGTCACAAAGGTTTTGGATTTGTTTGTTTTGATTTTCATTTGTTTCCATGTATTTTTTATTTCTTCTTTGATCTCTTGGTTGACTTATTCGTTGTTAAGCAGCATATTGTTTAACCTCCATGTATTTATTTGTGGTCTTTCCATATATTTTTTTGTTCTGATTGACTTCTAGTTTTATAGCATTGTGGTCAGAAAATNGTCCATGCTGGGTGGGTAACTCTTTTCTATCGTAAATATTTCATTTATTTATTTAAAAATATTTTTTAATGTTTATTTTTGAGAGAGAGAGAGAGAGAGTTTGGACACTTAAGCAGGGGAGGGACAGAGAGTGGGAGACAGAGGTTCCAAAGCAAGCTCCCTGCTGATAGCAAGAGAGCCCAGTGTTGGGCTTGAACTCAGAAACCGCAAGATCATGACCTGAACTCAATTCACATGGC
>NW_027532514.1:120461-124231 GCF_008692635.1 Crocuta crocuta | reverse complement strand
AATTCTTGAAACCTGATGTGATCTGTTCTGGAGAATGTTTTATATGCACTTGAAAGGAATGTGTATTCTGCTGCTAATTTAGGATTAAGTGTTTTGCATATATATGCTAATTCTGTCTGGTCCAGTGTGTCATTCAAAGCCACTGTTTCCTTGTTAGATCTGTCCATTGATGTAATTTGGATTAAAGTCTCCTATCATCTTATTATCAACTAGTTCCATTATGTTTGTTATTAATTGTCTTATATATTTGGGTGGTCCATGCTGGGTGGGTAACTCTTTTCTATCGTAAATATTTCATTTATTTATTTAAAAATATTTTTTAATGTTTATTTTTGAGANAATCTTTTTATCATTTATTCATTCATTCATTCATTTATGTTTATTTAATTTGGAGGGGGAGAGACAGAGTGTGAACAGGGGAGGAGCAGAGAGAGAGGGAGACACAGAATCTGAAGCAGGCTCTAGGCTCTGAGCTGTCAGCACAGAGCCCAATGAGGGGCTCGAACCCACAAACCAGGAGATCATGACCTGAGCTGAAGTCAGAGTCCTAACCAACTGAGCCACCCAGGTGCCCCAATGGGAAATCTTTTAAAAGAATGTAGTCGGCATGTAGCAATTTGTTATTAATTATATTTAAGGACATTTCGTGTGTTCTTAGTCTGTTGATTTGAAAATCATTTGTTTCAGCTTAGAAATATTTTCTGATGCCAGTTCAAAGTTCCTTGTCTGTGTAAAATAATTTTAATACAAACATATTTTTCTCCACTGTAAATAGAGAATAAATGGAGTAGACTTGTGGTCTAAGAACTCTGATATGACCATTTTAAGATAGTCTTTGAGTCTAGTGAACTTTCAGTAAAACCCAATTTTAGTAGAGACAGATTTCCTGCTGATACTGTTCAGTATCTTTTGTGGGAAGATTTAAGTACATAATGTAGAATTTTTGCTGTTAAAATCACTTTTTCAGGGTATAGCAGAATGTATTTTGTATAATTTCATTAAAGAATATAGTTGAAAAGTATGATGAATATTGACCTGGAATTAGTAGATCTGTATTGAACCTATGCCTAGCTGTATTTTGGCTTTATGATGTTAGATAAGTCACTTAGTTTCTCTGGGCTTTAATTTCCTCATTTACAAATTGAAGGAAATGCTTTCCTTCAAATCTCACAGAATCTTTTCTGTGGAATTAATTTATTAACTTTAAAATATCATATGGATGTAATTTGTAATTATCATTTTGGGTCACAAATGCTGATAATACTGTTTATAATGATAATAACTCATAGATTAAAGATGTGATATTTGAGTTATCTTTGTGAAAATATTGTCTAGTGCACATGCAACCATAGTAAGGTACTACTTTAATATCTAAACTTGTGTCATACCTGCCCTTTAGTATAAATCTAGTGCTCTTTCCATAAAATTCTCAGCCAAGTAAATTATATATATTTCCTGGTTATCATAGTAGCACCTCTTATCAACCATTATAGGTCCTTGAGATATTTATATTCCTCATCTTTGCTCTCAGTTTCCAATCTGTGATTTATGTTTAGAATCATAGTTTTCACATTGTTACGCGTATTTTAGATAAGACATGAGAAAATATGGTGGGAATTGGTAAATACCATTTTATTCAATATACTTTGAGGTCAACCCGTATCACGTTATAGCCCCTTGTAAATGAGTAGTGGTATTATTCAGAAGAGAATTAATTGCTTGTTTGATAAAGTAAGAGACTGCAGTTTGCAGTGAGATACATGACTAGAAAGGGAGGGAGTGGCCCAATTATTCTGAACTGTCAATGCTTGGAGTCTATAGGATTTTTGGATAAAGGGCTGGATAGTAAAAGCTTTTCTTTTAAGTGTTTATTTAGAAAGGGATGGAAGGGAATGAATAGGGGAGGGGCAGAAAGAGAGGGAGAGAATTCTAAGCAGGCTCCATGCTGTCAGCCCAGATCCTAGTGCGGGACTCTATCTAATGAACTGTGAGATCATGACCTGATTTGAAATCAAGAGTCAGATGCTTAACCGACTGAGCCACCCAGGCACTCCTGGATAGTAAAAGTTTTTGGTCTCTGTTGCAACTACCCAGCTTTGTGCCAATGTGAAAGCAGCCATAGATAATATGTAAATGAATGAGAATAGTTGTTTTCTAGTAAAACTGTATTTACAAAATCAGGTGGTGGGCTGAAATTGGCCCATGGCCCTTAATTGTCAACCTCTGTTCTACACTATAATGCGTTTAAATTTTATCTTGTAGATACCTTGTAGACAAATATAAGATATCTTGTAGATAAAATACCATTGGATATTTCTTTATTTTATTTATTTATTTTCTTTCATAGTTTACTGTCAAGTTGGTTTCCATATAACACCCAGTACTCATCCCAACAAGTGTCCTCCTCCATGCCCATCACCACCATTGGATATTTTTGAATAGGAAAATTTCATGATCAGATTTTTATTTTAGAAAGATAACCCAGGAGGCAGAGAGTAGGATAAATTGGAGAGGAGAGAGATTAGAAGAGACAAGGCAATCCGAGGGAAGACTATTACTGTAAATATATAGAGATGATAAGTATGGCATCAGTGGCAATAGAAATGGAGATAACTGATTTCAAGCAAAATTTTGGAAGTGGGATTAATACAGTTTGGTTGGATATAAGGAATAAAAGAGGAAGAGTGAAAAATAATATGTTAGTTACAAAATTGAGGAGAGAGAATATAAGAAACTTGTGATGGAAGTATAATAAACTTGATTTGGGAAATCTCCATCTGTGTTAATCCAAGTAGCGGGGATGGATATCCATGAGGTGGTTGAAAGAGTGGGCCAGGAGCTAAGATGAAAGACAAGGTTAGAGATAAAATATTTGGCAGTAATAAGTAGGTGGATAGCGTCCATGCAGGGGCAGGATGAAGACAGAAGAGAACCCTGGACAGAATTTGAATGAACTATCAGCATTTCATTAAGAGTGAGGCAGGGTAGGGGCGCCTGGGTGGCTTAGTCGGTTAAGCGTCCGACTTTCGCTTAGGTCATGATCTCGCGGTTCGTGGGTTCGAGCCCCGCGTCGGGCTCTGTGCTGACTGCCAGCTCAGAGCCTGGAGCCTGTTTCAGAGTCTGTCACTCCCTCTCTCTCTGACCCTCCCCTGCTCACGCTGTCTCTCTCTCTCTCCTAGAAATAAATAAAAAACATTTAAAAAAAAAAAGAGTGAGGCAGGGGAAAGAACAATATAAGGAACTAAGAAGGGCAAGGTTTAGAGAGGCGGTGGGAGGATCATAAGTGACATAAGTTATACGAAGAAGATTACAAACTTGATCAATATTCCATATTAAACTTATTGACTATGAAATTTAAGTTCTGAATGGTTTTGAAAGATTGAAGGGTAATCACAATTACTCAACTTTCTAGAAATAGTTTTTAATTCAATTTAGCAAATATTTGAATACCAAATATAAGCAATGCCTTTTCCAAGTGTTCAGGGCAGACCTTGCTACCAAGAATTTTCCTCTTTGTGGAGGTTTGAACAATGCCAGAATATGATTATAGTGTAGGGCATTGTCTCAGTCCTTTTCAGGCTACTACAACAAACTGGCATTGACTGGTGGCCTATAAACAACAAACATTTATTTCTCACAGTTCTAAAGTCTGAGAAGTCAACATCAAGGCACCAGAGGATTCAGTGTCTGCTGAGCTCCCACGTTCTGGTTCATAGATCATACCTTCTCACTGCAACTTCACATGGAAGAAGGGCAAGGGAGATTTCTCA
>NW_027532514.1:119995-120439 GCF_008692635.1 Crocuta crocuta | reverse complement strand
CCCACGAACCATGAGATCATGACCTGAGCCGAAGTCAGACCCTTAACCAACTGAGCCACCCAGGCGCCCCTCTCAGGCCTTTTTGTAAGGATACTAATTCCATTCATGAGGATTCTGCCCTCATGACCTAATAATCACTTCCCAAAAGGACCCACATCCTGGTACCATTATATTGGACATTAGATGTTCAACATGAAATCCTGGGTGAAGGCACAAACAGTCTATAGCAGACATATAGATTAAGTGATCTAAGGGAAATACAAAGTGTAATAAGCATTCAGGAAGGAGACATGAAACTGATTAAGAGAAACAAGGAACAATTTTAAGGAGTAAGTGACCTTTGAGGTGAAGTTTGAAGGATTAATTATAACCTGAGGCTTGGAACATTCCATTTAAAGAATACGAAGGCTTGTCTGATTTCAAGTGGAAAATGTATGTTCTAGA
>NW_027532514.1:119651-119982 GCF_008692635.1 Crocuta crocuta | reverse complement strand
TCTAGAGGGCTAGGAATTATGGTTGGATATTTTGAGAAAGGTGGGACCAGACTTATTTAACAAATACTTGAGTGTCTTGCTTTCAGGGGATTGAGGTAGGTTACTTCATGATGCATTAAACATTAATCTCTATTTTTAAAATGTTTATAATCTTATTAGGTCAGAGATACACAGAAGTAACTAATAGAAGTAGCATGATCAAGTCCAGAACTGGAGTAGGAGATTTCTCTTTTTTTTTCTTTCATAATTTATTGTTAAGTTGGTTTCCATATAACACCCAGTGCTCATACCAACAAGTGCCCTCCTCCATGCCCATCACCCCCTTCCCCTC
>NW_027532514.1:111795-118449 GCF_008692635.1 Crocuta crocuta | reverse complement strand
AAGAGAGTTCTCTTTTTAAAAAATTGATGTTTTATTTATTTCTGAGAGAGAGAGAGACAGTGTGAGCAGGGGAGGGTCAGAGAGAGAGGGAGATACAGAATCTGAAACAAGCTCCAGGCTCTGAGCTAGCTGTCAGCACAGAGCCCGACGTGGGGCTCGAACCCACGAGCCGTGAGATACGACCTGAGCCAAAGTTGGACGCTTCACTGACTGAACCACCCAGGTACCCCTGGAGAGTTCTCTTTTGATTGAAGTGATGGAGAAAGATTTCTTCAAGAAAGGATGTGGTTTTAGGCTCTGTCTGCAAAATTAAAGAGGATATTGATAGGGTAAAATAGCAGACATAGGCATAAGGCTAAAGGAATAGCATAAGCAAATGTGCCAGGGTGGTAAACTGAGAAGTTTGGTTTAAGTGTAAGGCTTGAGATTGCCTATGATCTTAATCAGATATTGTCAGTTTTGCTTGTACTCATTTGAGTGTATTGTGTAATAGCTTCTATACAGTTTTATCATTAGTGTATTCACCTCTACACTGCAAATAATTTAATCACCACAAAGGTCCCTTATATTGCCCTTTTATAACCACACCCACCTATCTTCTGCCTGTCTCTACCCACTGCCCCCGTCTTGTCAACTACTAATCCATACTCCATTTTTGTACAGTTTTGTCATTTTAAGCATGCTATGTAAATGGAATCATATATAACTTTATTTCACTCAGCATAATTATCTGGACATTCATCCAGGTTGTTGAATGTGTTAATATTTATTCCTTTTTATTGCTGATTGGTATTCCATGGTATGAGTATACCACAGTTTATTTGTTCACCATTTCAAGGACATCTAGGTTGATTCCAGGTTTGGGCAGTTACGAATAAAGCTGCTGTGAATATTTGTGCATAGGTGTTTTGTTTTGTTTTGTTTTGTTTGGGGTGTGTGTGTGTGTCAGAGAAAGAGAGAGAAGGAACATAAGCTTTTTTTCTGTGGTAAGTGTTCATTTCTCTGGGACAAAATCCAAAGAGTGCAATTGTAGGTCATATGGTAACTGCATGCTTATTAGTTTTTTAAGAAACTGCCAAACTATTTTCCAGAGTGGCTGTAGCATTTTACATTCCCACCAGCAATCTGTGAGTGATCCAATTTTTCCACATCTTTGCCAGCATTTGGTATTGTCACAATATTTTATTTTAGCTTTTCTCATGTCTATGTGATATGTTATATTATTGTGGTTTTAATTTGCATTAATGGCTACTGATGTTGAACATTGCTCTTAGTGCTTATTTACTGTATATATATCCTCTTAGATGAAATGTCTTTGTTCAAGTTTTCGGGTCTCTGACCCATTCTCTTTTCTTTTTCTTTTATTCATTTTTTATTTTTTTACTAATTAGCAGATTTTTGGAATGAGAGACTAGAAGTTTTGAGTCAAATTTTATTCACTGTATTGTACGTTTCATTTATTTAATGTTTATTTTTTTTAATATAGTTTAGTGTCAAATTGATTTCCATATAGCACCCAGTGCTTATCCCAACAAGTGCCCTCCTCAGTGCCCATGACCCACTTTCCCCTCTCCCCTACCCCCCCATCAACCCTCAGTTCTCTGTATTTAAGAGTCTCTTACGGTTTGCCTCCCTCCCTCTCTGTAACTTTTTTATCCCCTTCCCCTTCCCCATGGTCTTCTGTTAAGTTTCACCTGTTCCACTTATAAGTGAAAACATGGTATCTGTCTTTCTCTCAGTTATTTCACTTAGGGTAATACCCTCCAATTCCATCCACGTTGTTGCAAATGGCCAGATTTCATTCTTTATCATTGCCATGTAGTATTCCGTTGTATAGATAAACCACATCTTCTTGATCCATTCATCACTTGATGGACATTATGCTCTTTCCATGATTTGGTTCTTGTTGAAAATGCTGCTATACACATTGGGATACATGTCCCCCTATGCATTAGCAATCCTGTATCCCTCGGGTAGATTCCTAGCAGTGCCATTGCTGGGTCATAGGAGAGTTCTATTGTTAATTTTTTGAGGAACCTCCACACGGTTTTCCAGAGGGACTGCACCAGTTTACATTCCCACTAATAGTGTAGGAGGGTGCCCATTTCTACACATCCTTGCCAGCATCTAGAGTCTCCTGATTTGTTCATTTTAGCCACTCTGACTGGCGTGAGGTAGTATCTCAATGTGGTTTTGATTTATATTTCCCTGATGAGGAGGGACACTGAGCATCGTTTCATGTGTCTGTTGGCCATCTGGATGTCCTCTTTGGAGAAGTATCTGTTCATGTCTTCTGCCCATTTCTTCACTGGATTATTTGTTTTTTTGGGTGTGGAGTTTGGTGAGTTTCTTATAGATTATGGATACTAGCCCTTTATCTGATGTCATTTGCAACTATCTTTTCCCAATCTGTTATTTGCCTATTAGTTTTATGGATTATTTCCTTTGCCGTGCAGA
Source organism: Crocuta crocuta (assembly GCF_008692635.1). Classification (NCBI taxonomy): domain Eukaryota; kingdom Metazoa; phylum Chordata; class Mammalia; order Carnivora; family Hyaenidae; genus Crocuta; species Crocuta crocuta. The sequence continues at coordinate 115,992 of NW_027532514.1, read as the reverse complement.
AGCTTTTTATCTTGATGAGGTCCCAATAATTCATTTTTGCTCTTGATGCCCTTGCCTTTGCGGATTTGTCATGTAAGAAATTGCTGCAGTTGAGGTCAAGGAATATGTATTCCTGCACTTATATCCATTTTGAGCAAGTCTCTGGCTGTTATTTCTTCTTGATCTTTCTTTTGGGAATAATTTCTTTGCCTTGTCATTTTGAGTAAGTTTTTGTCTTCTCGTGTGTTTTAAAAGCTTGCTGTGTTTCCATCACCTGAGTGTTTTGCTGTATCAAAAAGTGGTCATACACTGTCCAGGTCCTGGCCTTTCAGGATGTGTTTCTGGTGTATGCTATGTGCACTCTGCTGTTGCATTTTGGCTGTTCTTTCTCACCAGTTAGTCCTCTGCAGAGCTCATCCTTACTTGCAGTGCTGAGGTGTTTGGACCTTTAACTAGGTGTGTTTTGGTTTGTTTGTTGAGGTAATTCTGGGGGGAAAAAGGAGTTGGGAAAAGCCTGATCTGAATAACAAGAGAAAAGAAAAGGGAACCAAAAAACCCACAGAGAATCAAGAAACTCTAAGGATGATTCCAAAGAAAATGAAAAGAAAAATAAGAGAAAAAAAAATAAGGAAAAAAAAAAAGCCTGATTCAAAAAAAAAAAAGGAAATGAAAACAACAACAAGAACAAGAAACCATGAACCTGATTACAAATGAAAAAAGAAGAATAAACGAGTAAAAAGAACTGCCGGTGTTGTTTTGAAGCACTTGATTTAAAGTGCACTTGGTACATGGGGGGTGCTGGCTGTACTGGTGGTTTTTGGGGAAGAAGCCCGCTCTGTTGGCTCGAAGTCATTCTTGTAACAGTTAATAGGCAGTTGACAGACATGGGATGGTAGAATTTGGTGTAAGTGTGTCTGCCTCCACTGGAGGCCTCTGTGTTGCTCTCTGAAGTCCCACCTTGTTGATGTTGGGGACAAAATGGCGCCATCCCAATCTCTTATCCCTGGACCTGGCACCTCACAGCCTCCACTGCTCAGGCATCTCTCACAGAATAGCAAGGGCAGTCAGCTCACCCTGCACCGCAATTCTTTTGTGTCTTTTCTTTGGCACTTGGCAGGAATTCTTAAAGGACCCAGCACCATTCAGATCAGTCTTATCCTCTGGAGTAGAGCCTCTCTACCCTACTGATTAAAGGCCTTTGGGTGGCACCTACAGGGTCCTTTTTCCTTGGGGAGGCAGTCAACCCTCTTCCAAAGAATCTCCAGGAAGGGAATGTTCTCTCCCAGGGTGTCCCGGAGATCTCTACTCTACCCTGTCCACTCCGTGGTCAGCTCCCTGCATCCCAGGAGCACACGCCACAGCTCCACTCTGGAGAACATCATGCACTTCTAAAATCTCAGTTTCAGCTCAANCCCCCCCCAAAAAAAAAAAAAAAACCTGGGACACTCAGTACTTCTCGCTCCTCAGTCCATGGTCTAGACAGGCTTTCCTCTTGTGCTAGCTCAATGCTAAACTTTCTTAACCCCTCTTTCTTTCCTTTTTGTCTTTCCGAGGAAAGGGTTCCCTCCCTTCTGCTGCTTCTAATGTCTCTTCCCTCAGTTTACTTCCATGCACCTTGCACCTGCCAAGAGAACTTTTATATGAATTTTATTTGGCTTTAATTAATTCTTTAATATGTTCTTGATAAAATTTGAAGCTTCTTACGGGATGACTCTGACCTTATCTTATGTCTCTTTTACTGTTCACTGGCACTTCTAATTGATGTTGAGAAAGCAGATGAAATTATTTTTTCTTTTTGTTAGTGACACTTAAAAAAATACCCAGTTTTTAAAATAAAATGATATGATGAAATATAGTGGCTATGACATAGAGAAAAGATCCACAAAGGAGGAAATAACCAGTAAGTCACAAAATAAACCATTAGGTTGGGTAGAATATTTATAAATATTACTTATAATGCAACAGAGTTAACTAGAAACTTTTATATCAAGAGATACAAATTTGAAATTGTATGAATGTGGCTATACTGTGAAAAACAATGGGTTCAGATAAAAGGAGTAACAAATCTATATGGGATTATACTACACACCTGACAATATGAATGATGCTTTCCTAATGGAGAGGTAAAGAAGCAGGATACCTAGATCAGACTAATCTTTGATGTCTGCCAATCCCACCACTTCAATTATAGCTAATATGTTGAGCCTAAATTTAAAATCACTATTTTTATGTAGAAAATAGTCAATTATCAACAATTTCATTCAGTTCAACCTATATAGGATTACTCCAAAACACCTTTAAAGTCCTAATTAGCACTTACAGAAAGAATCTATGAATTTATCAAAAGGGAATAGGTGGTATGCGTTGATAGGTAAAATGTAAGAGCTGGAGATAACCATAGTTTCTATTATCAAAGAGAATGATATCTAAACTGTAAAGGGTAGATCTAGCATGGTTAAGGAAAAGAAACCCAAGAAATATGAGTAGCTGTTTGCTTTAAGAAGCCTAAATGAATTAAGTCCTGTTATACTGAAGTAGTTTTCACTGGCAGGTATTTACTTGAAATCAGAGTGGACAGAAGAAATGGAAATGACCCAATTGGCAAATATATAAAAGGGAAAAAAAATGATAGGTTCTAGGAATTATATATTGGTGAATTTAGCTTTAAACTTAGGCAAAATTTTAAACAGGTTATTGAACAAGTGGTTTGTGTACTCTTAGGAAAGAAAGAGGTGATCACTAGGAACTTAATGCTTACTAAGAAAGAATATCACATTTGTTTTATTTTCTCTTTATCAATAGATGTATAAAGCAGCTGTTTTAGAAAACTAAGGTAGTGTTTGTAATCCTAAATTGCATTCATATAAGTGTGGTTGGAAATAATCTACTACACCCTGTGCTGATTAAACCACTGGAATATTTTGCTGAATTCTTGTTATTTTGAGAGGTGGAGACATTGATGAACTAGAGACATCGAAGAAAAAGCCACTACAGTAGTATTTAAGTTGAAAGAGAATTTTCTATAGGGGATGATAGGAAAGGGAGGTGTTTGTAAACTATGGTCATGAGTAAAGTAGAAGGGTCCTCATATATTGAGAGAAGACTTAAGGCATAAGTGATAGCTAATGTATTTTTATTTTATTTTTTTATGTCTTCCAGAATTTTATTTATTTTGAGAGAAACAGAGACAGTGTGAGCAGGGGGGAGAGAGAGAGAGAGAGAGAGAGAGAGAGAGAGAGATAAAACCCCAAACAGTACAGAGCCTAGTGTAGGGCTCAAACCTACAAACTGTGAGATCATGAACTGAGCTGAAACCAACAGTCAGATGCTTAACTGGCTGAGCCACCAAGGCACCCCAAGTGATAGCTATTTAAAAAATATTACAGGGGTTACCATGTGACAAAGGGATTTGACTTCTTTTCTTTTCTTTTCTTTTCTTTTCTTTTCTTTTCTTTTCTTTTCNTCAGGCATTGGCTAAATGGCCTTCTTCCAGATGTGTTATAAAAAGGATAATTTTGGGAGGAGAGAGATTGGACTAGAATTAGTAGTTCCCAAACTTGGCACAGTATCAGCATCACTTGTAGAGCTTATTACAAAAGTACATTTCTAGAGCTGTATATATTTATTTAGATAATTTTTCTCAGTAAGGTATCTTATTCATTCATCAAATTGGGTAAATGATGAAAGCTTTGTTCAGTGGAATGCAGATTCCATGAGGATGAGGATCTTGTTTGATTTTTATATAAGGTGTATTTCCAGTGTCTGTCATAGTGTTTAGGTCATAGTAGGTGGTCAACAAACAGGTTTTATGAACAAGCAATTATTTCATTGATATCTGTTCATGATCTCTATGACTTAATAAATTTATGAAATAGTTAATTTTATCCTGTTCTTACTTGAATCGTTAAGCATTTTGCTCTGTCACTGAGTTAGTTTATATATCTTACCTCTTGGTAGAGAACATTTAGGTGTCTCTTTTACAAAATTTTAGAGAAAAAAATAAACATGATGGATTCTGAATAGATTATTTCATATTTAAGTGCAGTTTATACACACACAGATTTGACTAATTTATCTAGTAGTTGAGTTTGTCAATACAAACAAATGTGGCATCAAGGATTTTTGTCTGAAAAAAGAAAGTTCTTAAAATATTTCAAGAAAAAGTTGGCATGTTCACATCACTACTCAAGAGAGAATGCTCTATAGTTGATTGTTGGA
>NW_027532514.1:110751-111780 GCF_008692635.1 Crocuta crocuta | reverse complement strand
ATAAAAAGAAATCACAACTATAGCATAGGGTACTATTTCTCTAAAGTTGCCAAATCCTTAACAACAGTTGATGGAGAAACAGGGATTTTGTTTTGACTAAAATTATATTGATTACTTGCCCAGTTTCAAGTATTGTTCTTGCCATTTCACTTTTGTGACTATCTGAAGCTAAATTCCTTAGTAAATAGAGGTTGAAATAACATAACTTACTCTTTATAGTGTTTTTTAAAACTTAAGTAGGTAATCAAGGTAATTAGTTGTATATACTAAGACTTATTTACATGCCTTTGAAGTACAATAGATTATAGAAGGCTTAATAGTGAGAATGCGGTAATGGCATTATAGTGGATATTTTGGCATAGGATTGTGGGAATTTTTAATTTATTTATAGGTTTCTCATTAATACCTCATTTTACTTTGTTCAGGTGAAAGAAAGCTAAATTGTTCATCTTCCAACTTAACATTATACTTAAAATAGAAAAAAATTTGCTCAAGTAGTACATTTGATGGAGACATTTAGATACATCACAGTGATAATTGTGTTTGTGTGTGTCTCTTTATTTTCTTGTTACTTTTGAGAAAAAGAATAATGACTTTGAATATTTCCCTCCCTTAAAGGAGCTATGTAACATTCATGCTAGAAGAATGAGATCTACTTCTTTCTCATAGAATACTCAAGGGTTGGTCAAAAGTGAACTCAATTGTATGTATAGTCAGGTATTAGCTATTAACAATTGGGGAAAATGTTCCTGATAAAGTACTCTGTAAATAGATAAGAAAAGCAAAAAGCAGTAATACTGAAAAATAGTGGCTAAATGGGCATGTATGCAAAAGAGAGTGTTGACAGGACTCCTTAGTATATAGAACCTAAGGTCTGTTGACACCAAATGACTGAGAAAAAAGTGTAAATGTTATCATCTCAGGTGCTAGGTGAATAAACAAAAAATCCCTGAGATTGTAAAGAAGGAATATTTGATGCTGCCGCTGTCAGAAACTCAATGTACATTAGAATTTTTTTGAATAGCTATT
>NW_027532514.1:110494-110730 GCF_008692635.1 Crocuta crocuta | reverse complement strand
GCTATTAGTGAAAACAAAGAAGAACCTAATAGAAAAATTGTGTTTGATCACAAAGCAGTTGGATTCATTTCTCATTTCTTTTTTAGTTTGTATTATATATGGATGCATTTTTTCCATAATTTAAATCATAGCATATGTGCTAGGTTGTATTTTATGTTTTTTGCCCTGTAATTCCTAATTTTTTCCACAGGGCTGTAATATTTGTATTTTAATTCTATAGAATAGTATATCACATA
>NW_027532514.1:109575-110456 GCF_008692635.1 Crocuta crocuta | reverse complement strand
TCCCAAGGGTTGGGCAATGGGTGTGTATTTTCTCATGACTCTTGAAGTATATTACCAAAATTATATTCCAAATGGATCGTGTCACTTTATGGGGCATCTAAAAATGTAGGTGTACACCAATTACAGGTAGTAATTGCTGGCATTAAGTTTTAGAATTTTTAAAATGCTAATTTATTAGGTATAGTATTGTATTTCATCATTCTCATTTAAANATCCGTCAGTTGCCTATTAGTTTTATTGATTGATTCCTTTGCTGTGCAGAAGCTTTTCCTTTATCTTGATGAGGTCCCAATAGTTCATTTTTGCTCTTGATTCCCTTGCTTTGGAGATGTGTCGAGTAAGAAATTGTTGCAGTTGAGGTGAAGGGGGTTGTTTCCTGCTTTCTCCTCTAGAGTTTTGATGGTTTCCTGTCTCACATTCAGGTCCTTTGTCCATTTTGAGTTTATTTGTGTGTATGGTGTGAGAAAATGACCTAGTTTCATTCTTCTGCATGTTGCTGTCCAGTTCTCCCAGCACCATCTGTTAAAGAGGCTGTCTTTTTTCCATTGGATACTCTTTCCCGCTTTGTTAAAGATGAGTTGGCCATACATTTGTGGGTCCAATTCTGAGTTCTCAATTCTATTCCATTGGTCTATGTGTCTGTTTTTGTGTCAATACCATACTGTGTTGATGATGACAGCTTTGTAGTAGAGGCTAAAGTCTGGAATGGTGTTGCCTCCCGTTTTGGTTTTCGTCTTCAGTATTACTTTAAATTTCTTTTGATAGGTGGCAAAATAGTTGAATGTTTTCTGTGACTCCATTTATTTGTTTTTACTCTATTGTGACTTATCTGTTAATTTCCTTTATCCACTCATCTATTATATCTTAGTGGTTTTCTTATA
>NW_027532514.1:103249-109439 GCF_008692635.1 Crocuta crocuta | reverse complement strand
TTATATCTTAGTTGTGTTTTTATAGATAGATTAATATTTTTTAAAAAATTATGTCATATTTGTTGCAAATATTTCCAATTTTTCTTTTTAATTATTAGTTCTCTTTGTAAAGGAGTCTTAAGAAGTAAAAGCTCATTTGTATACACTATAAAGATGCATGAAGTTTTCTTTTTTTTTCTCTTGTGGGTAATATCTTTATTTTTTTTAATAGTTATTGTCAAGTTGGTTTACATATAACACCCAGTGATCATCCCCACAATTTCCATCCTCCATGCCCATCACCCCCCTCCCGCTCCCCCCACCCCATCTGCCCTCAGTTTGTTCTCAGCATTCAAGAGTCTCTCATGGTTTGCCTCCTTCCCTCTCCCCCACTATTTTTCCCCTTCTTCTCCCCCATGGTCCTTCATTAGGTTCCTCCTAATCCTCCTATACTTGCAAACATATGGTATTTATCCTTCTCTGCCTAACTTATTTCGCTGAGCATAGCACCCTCAAATTCCATCCATGTTGCTACACATGGCTAGATTCCATTCTTTCTCATTGCCATGTAGTATTCCATCGTATAGATGAACCACATCTTCTTGATCCATTCTTCTGTTGATGGACACTTAAACTCTTTCCATGTTTTGGCTGTTGTGGAGAGTGCTGCTATGAACATTGGCGTACATATGCCCCTATGCATCAGCACTCCTGTATCCCTTGGGTAAATTCTCAATAGTGCTATTGCTGGGTTATAGGGGAGTTCTATTATTAATTTTTTGAGGAACCTCCACACTCTTTTCCGGAGGGGCTGTACCAGCTTACATTCCCACCAACAGTGTAGGAGAGTGCCCATTTCTCCACATCCTCGCCAGCATCTAGAGTCCTCTGATTTGCTCATTTTAGCCACACTGACTGGCGTGAAGTGGTATCTCTGTGTGGTTTTGATTTGTATTTCCCTGATGTTGAGGGATGCTGAGCATCGTTTCATGTGTCTTGGCCATCTGGATGTCTTCTTGGGAGAAGTGTCTGTTAGATGCATGAAGTTTTCAATCATTGTTCCTGATTTAACAGTTTTTGCCTGAGAATACTAATGGGATCTCTTTGGGGAGATGCAGTTTCAAAAATTGAATTGTAACTGGTGGGAGAGCCTACAGTTTCAGAAACCAAAAAGTGGAGAATCTATAGAGAAACCTACGAAGGATTGTTTGTTACTTAAAACTTAATGTGTTATTATAGCTTCCTCTATTTTTTCACTGTATAAATCTATTACTCTTGAAATTTTAGAGACAGCTCCATATGGAGTGAATGGATTTGAGGAGGTAGGACAGGAGTTCATAAAATAATCTATGTAATTTTTAGTATGTATTTTATTTAACCAAATATAGTCTTTATTCTAAAATTCCTTCATGTTATAGTAATATTTACCTATATATTTATGGTGATAGTGTCTTTGACCATAGTTTACCAAGAAAGGCATTACAAGAATGTACCGGAAAATGAGAGTAAGGCATACAGAAAATTAGACTTGTGGGATTTAAAAGAAGAATATTCTTAGTGCTTTGTGTTAGTAAACTTGAGTTCATAAAATCGTGAAATGTGTAATGGAATTTAGACTTCTCACAGCGTAAAATGGTATATATACCCTGTTTTATCTCATCTTAATATTTATCATTTAATTTCATTTTTTAAAATTTCATTTGATTTAATTTCATGATGTAGGTTTCACTTTTAAGTTTTAAGAAGGAATCTTCTATTTTATATTTTTCAGTGAATATCACCTCTGCCAGGCAATTAACTGGATGCAGTCGCTACAGCCATATTTTCCCTTCATCTGCTTACCAGCACATTAAGATGCATAAGAGAATTCTGGGGCACTTGTCATCTGTCTACTGTGTAGCATTTGACCGAAGTGGGAGAAGAATTTTTACAGTGAGTTTAAAATTTATGATACTATACCATGATAGAGATTTGCAAAAATTGAAGGTAGATTTCATGGCACTGAGTTATACTTGTAAGCAATTCACCCTTCTTAGACACCTGAATGCAAGAAAGGTGAATAGAAATTTAAAGTCTTTTTTCATTCTATGTAAATAAATGAGTGAAGTATAATATCTTCTCTAATGTTTTAAGAATTGTAATTTAAACAAATTAAATCTTAAGGCCTTATATACACAGAGGTGGTTAATTTATGTGAAACAAATTTATCTACTCAATTTCATTTCCTTCCATTTTAACAAACATTTATTAAAATGCATTTTCCATTTGTCACTTAGTGTAATTGGTGTCCATTCTGCAGAATTAAAATGATTACTTCATTCTTATAGTTGAATAATTGTACTCCACAGTTAGTAGCCAAGATTAGTTATTGTATATATCTTTCTTTAATTTCAGTACTAATTATTTTTTTAATTGTTTTCTTTAAGCTTTTATTAAATTCCAGTTAGTTAATGTATAGTGTAATATTAGTTTTGGGTGTATAATATAGTGATTTGCTTTCATAGCATACATGGTGCTTATCACTGCAAGTGTTCTCCTTAATTCCCATCACCTATTTTACCTATTCTCACAACTGACCTTCCCTCTATTAATCATCAGTTTGTTCTCCATAGTTGAATCTCTTTCTTGTTTTGTCTCCCTTTCTCCCTTTTTACCGCTTGCTCATTTGTTTTGTTTCTTAAATTCCACGTATGGGTGAAATCATATGGCATTTGACTTTCTCTGACTTATATCACTTAGCATTTTATTAACCAGATCATGTTGTGTGCTTTTGAGTACAAAATTGTAGCATGCTAATATTTCTAAGAAAGGGTTTATTTAGTGTCATTGCTTTAGTACTAAGTTAACATAGAAGTGTAGTTAGTGGTATAATTTTTTTTTAACAATCTTTTAAGACAATTTTTTTTAAATGTTTTATTTATTTCTGAGAGAGAGAGAGAGGCAGCGTGAGCAGGGGAGGGTCAGAGAGAGAGAGAGAGACAAAGAATCTGAAGTAGGCTCTAGGCCCTGAGCTAGCCATCAGCACAGAGTCTGATGCGGGGCTCGAACCCATGAACCGTGAGATCATGACCTGAGCTGATGACTGAGCCACCCAGGTGCCCCCATAATTTTCTTTTTAAAATTATGTGATACAGTAAATGAAGTAGTTTGCATTTTGAGAAATTATGACTCCTTGGAGTTCATTAAAGATTCTAAATGCATGGCTTAAGTATTTGAATGTTGATGATCATGATGAGAATGACAATTGGCTATCTTTTCATAAACNAATAGGAAGTGCAGCATAATATTTTCAGCAGAGATTTTTAACAAAGACTCATATTTACTAAGAAATGCATGTAGACTTCAAGTTAACTTTTTAAGTATCTGTAGAAAAAATATTCAAGCAGTTGTGATAAAAGACCATCAAGCATAAGGATAGAAATAATGGCAGAAATATTTAATGGCAAATCACTTAAAACTGAGTTAAAAATATGTTGAGTTGTCAGGATTGGTAATTTTGACGAGTTCTTCACAAATGGCATTGTCAGTTTGGACAGTGCTTTGCCATTACCATCATTTGGACATCATTTCTATTTCTCATTGGATTCATATTATACGGACAGAAGAGTTTAGAAAGTAAAAGCTTAGAAGTAACTTAATAAAAATCCTGCCTTTTTCATTTTGGCTTTTTTTCTGGGGTGGGGGATTGCAAATTTTTGCTTCATTGTAAATCTTGTCCTTTTGTATTACTATAGGGTTCAGATGACTGTTTGGTGAAAATTTGGGCAACAGATGATGGACGTCTCCTTGCTACACTTCGAGGGCACTCTGCTGAAATTTCTGACATGGCTGTTAACTATGAAAACACTCTTATTGCTGCAGGCAGCTGTGATAAGGTTGTAAGGGTGTGGTGTCTTCGAACTTGTGCACCGGTTGCAGTCCTTCAGGGACATTCAGCTTCTATTACTTCCATACAGGTAAGAAAAATGAAAAGATCTTTCCATGTTTATGCTGAGCTAAATAAGTCAGGCAGAGAAGGACAAATACCATATGTTTGCACATATAGGAGGATTAGGAGGAACTTAACGGAGGACCGTGGAGGGAGAAGAAGGGGGTAAATAGTGGGGGACAGGGAGAGAGGCAAACCATGAGAGACTCTTGAATACTGAGAACAAACTGAGGACTGACGGGAGTGGGGGGGGCGGGAGATGGACATGGAGGAGGGTACTTATGGGGATGAGCACTGGGTGTTATATGGAAACCAACTTGACAATAAACTATTTGTAAAAAAATAAATAAATAAAATAAATAAAATGAAGAATGGGTAAGATCTAAAAAAATAAAACATTTTAAAAAATTAGAAAAAAGCAAAATGAAAAGATACCTATAACGTATATAATGAGGGTGAGAATTCTCTCAGTTTTTGTTATACTATGTGGATATTTATAAAGAATGGCAACAGAAAACTGTTGACCTCTAAGAGCTTTGTCCCTACCCTCCTCTGGCATTGTTTTTAAAGTTCCTTTTTTATATAAATTTATTCCCTTTAGAGATAATTTAAAAAGTCATTGAAAAAGTGTTTCAAATACAGTGTAAGACATCATATTTATCTCACTAGTATTTGTGAAGAAGGGAGAAGACTTACATATGCCATATGGAAGCAACACTAATACCTGTTAGTCAGGTTATAAGTAGGTTCTAACTTGAATATTGGCATCCTTTGTGTTAATATTTAATGCACAATGTTTGTCAGTGGGAGTGTGTGTGTGTGTGTGTGTGTGAGCACACGAGCACACACGTGTTTTGATGTTAAAAGAATTTTATTCTTATTGTCAGTGATTTCCCATTTCAAGTTGATATTTGACTTAGAATACATTGACTTCTTTTAAATTCTTATTCATTCAGTGTTTTTACTAAATGTTGGTAGTGAAAGTCCTGGATACTCCCTAAAAAACTCTTATTTAAGAAAAGTAAACCAAATTTTTCCTCTTCTTTGTGTTGACAGAAAAATAGAGGACTCCTTCTGAAACTGTGTTTTACACTTTGGTCAAGGAGACCACTTTTGTGGATGAGATAATTACTCCCATTTACTTTTCTTTGATCTTTAGTCACTAAAAAGTATGTCAGTCAGCTTTTTGTGTTATTTAAATAAAATATCACCTGTTTATGAGGAGCTAGCAAGGATTAGTTTTAATGTATACTGGATTTTAAAAATTTTATATCACACTTTGGATCAGTTGAAAGTCATGGATTTTGTTTTAGGAGATTATTGGTTACTTGTGTTCTCACCATTTTATCTGCCAGAATATTTCTGGAATTTGGAAATGGCCTCTGATATTGAAAAATATTTATTATACTGTTTGCTTCATTCATAGTTTGATTTTCTGATTTCTATCTTACTTTGTTTACATGTAGGAGCTCCCTAAAGATCGATGGATCTCTATCACATTCCTTCCTTTATTGATCTCATTAAGTCCCATAGTTTTGAGTTTCATCTGTAGGCTGATGATTGTCAAACTTATATTTTCATCTTGGGACCTTTCTCTTAGTTCCATACTTGTATTTCCTTTTAATATATATTTTATTTCTAGGAGAGAGAGAGAGACAGTGTGAGCAGGGGAGGGTCAGAGAGAGAGGGAGTCACAGACTCTGAAACAGGCTCCAGGCTCTGAGTTGGCAGTCAGCACAGAGCCCGACGCGGGGCTCGAACCCACGAACCGCGAGATCATGACCTAAGCGAAAGTTGGACGCTTAACCGACTAAGCCACCCAGGCGCCCCAGTTCCATACTTGTATATTCAGCTACCCATTTGGTATCATAACATGAATGTCATGAATCTCAAACTCAACATACTCAGAATTGAACTTCAATCTTCCTTCCTCAAATCTGCTTTTCCTAAAAGTTTTTTCAACTAAACAAATGGCTATTTTATCCTCCAGTTGTTCAAAGTAGTCATCTCTGACTTTTTTTGTCTCTTTTATATCTCATATCTAACTTGTTAGCATATCATTTTGTCTCTGCCCTCAGAATAAATCCAGAATCTGACAAATTGTTGTGATCTTCATCATTTCTATTCCATTTTGAACAGTTATCATCTATGACCTAGATTATTGAAGCACAGTTCTAACTGATCTTCCTGCTTCTTCCCTTCTGTTTCTTTCTTCCCTCTTTCTAACCTCTGCATCACAGGCTGTGTGATTTTAAAATGGAAGTTAAATCATATCAATGGTAC
>NW_027532514.1:102581-103092 GCF_008692635.1 Crocuta crocuta | reverse complement strand
GAAACCTCAGTAGTTCCAAACTCAGAGTTAAAAAGTCTTTACAATTACCCATATTGTAAGGCCTACATTCTCAGACCCTTGCTCTCTTTGACCTCATCTTCTACTAGTTTTCTGTTCTCATTTTGCTTTAGCTGCTGCTACCCTGTCTGCTTTGTGAGATCATTCTACCTACAATTCTGCCTTTGCTCTTTCTGTTTCATGTCTCTAGAATGGTCTTCCTTAGATAGTCACATGGCTTATTCCTTCACTTTCTTAGCACTTTGTGCAAATGTCTATTTTTCAGGGACTTTCTCTAACCACTTTACCATTCTAAAATTGTAAATTATTCCCTGCTCCAGCACTTCTAATCTCCCCTTAATTTTATTTTTGTTCATAGTAATCAGTACCATATAGTGTGAATTCTATATGCTTTATTTATTTTTTTGCTAATTGTCTCCATTAACATCATTGTATATTCTCCTTTAAGATTTTTTTTTAAACAAAATTGAAATAAAATGGTATGATGTTAATA
>NW_027532514.1:101210-102168 GCF_008692635.1 Crocuta crocuta | reverse complement strand
TAAGGTACATTAATAGGCAAGATCTGCCTTTGTGATTGATGAATGTATTTAAATATAATGGTGATAATAAAGTTTTAGTGTTTTTTTAAACAATAAAATTATACTCTTTCATATTTATTTGTCTTATTTGTATAGATCAGAGATCAGCAAATTAATGGATCAGATAGTAAATATTTTAGGCTTTGCAGGCCCTATGGTCTCTGTCACAACTACTTAACTGCAGGACAAAAGCAGCTGTAGGCACTGTAAGGTGACTTTGTTCCAATAAAGTTTTACAGAAACAGGCAGCATATGGATTTGGTGTGTGGGCTGTAATTTTCAGACTTCTGCTATAAATTGTGGATTAAGTTTTCAACGGCAAGCTTCTTAACCTCAGAAAGGAAAATATCGGCATGCTACCTGAGGACTGGTTCTTTACTGTATATCAACTATTAATGGATAACATTAATTGCTAATCTTTGTTTGATTTAAACTCTGTAGTGTTGGTGGAAGTTCTGTGTTTCCTATCAAGAGAACTAGGTAAGGGGCGCCTGGGTGGCTTAGTCGGTTAAGCGTCCGACTTTCGTTTGGGTCATGATCTCGCGGTTCGTGGGCTCGAGCCCCGCGTCGGGCTCTGTGCTGACTGCCAGCTCGGAGCCTGGAGCCTGTTTCAGTCTGTGACACCCTCTCTCTCTGGCCCTCCCCTGCTCACGCTGTCTCTCTCTCTCTCTCTCCTAGAAATAAATTAAAAAAAAAAAACATTAAAAAAAATTAAAAAAAAAAGAAAAAAAAAGAGAACTAGGTAAATGACTTCTAATATCTATAGTGATGATTTTCGTTAAATTTGAGGTCAAAATTTATTCAGATCCTTAATATTCATCTTAGTGTTGTTGATTTATCTATATTTGAGATTTTTAAAACTCATGGCATGCAGAGATCCTGGTTTGATTTCCAACTTTTTTCTGTATCTCATGAATCA
>NW_027532514.1:100147-101203 GCF_008692635.1 Crocuta crocuta | reverse complement strand
AGTCATCCTTTAAGTTGGCAACTTATGTATATTTTTTAATTTATTTTTTCCTCAGTGATACAGAGACTTGACCTATTTTACATTTTCTATTAAAACAAATGAAAATGATTTAAATTTTAAAGGGACAAAATTGATAGCATACATTATTGAAGCTGGAGTTTAAAATAAGATGTTAAGACTAAAATACTTAGATATTAACTTCCTAATCGTTGATTTTAGATTAATTTTTGATGCCCTATTCATATGAAATATAAAAATTCTATAATTTTCTTGCTATAAGCATATATTTGACAGACTTATAATGGCTTAACTAATAATCACCTTGTAATTTTTTTCTGCATTAAAAGTAATGAAATATGGGGCGCCTGAGTGACTCAGTNTCCATTCATCAGTAGATGGACACTTAGGTTCTTTCCATGTTTTGGCTATTGTTGAGAGTGCTGCTATGAACATGTGCTCCTATGCATCAGCACTTCTGTATCCCTTGGGTAAATTCCTAGCAGTGCTACTGCTGGGTCATAGGGGAGTTATAGTGTTAATGTTTTGAGGAACCTCCATACTGTTTCCCAGAGGTGTTGCACTAGCTAAATTCCTACTAACAGTGTTTGAGGGTGCCTGTTTCTCGACATCCTTGCCAGCATCTAGAGTCTCCTTGATTTGTTCATTTTAGCTACTCTGATCCGTGTGAGGTGGTATCTCAGTGTGGTTTTGATTTATATATTCCTGATGATGAGGGATGCTGAGCATCACTTCATGTGTTNAGTTTTTTTTCCTGCTTTCTCTTTTAGGGGTTTGATGGTTTCCTGTCTCACATTCAGGTCCTTTATCCATTTTGAATTTATTTTGGTGTATGGTGTGAGAAAATATAAAAATAATTATTTTTAAGCTAATATATATTTCATCCTAAATTTTATGACTTTTTTCTATAATTTCTTGATACTGTAAATTTTTGGAAATTACTCGTTAATGTAGGATATTTAACTGATTTCTTGAAAGTAAAATTCTTAATTGAATTTATTTAAAGTATGTCTATTAAAGTGATTTTAGTTTTAGAAC
>NW_027532514.1:95569-100042 GCF_008692635.1 Crocuta crocuta | reverse complement strand
CATCAACTAAAGGCACAACCAGATACCTCACTTCTACTGGTGCTGATGGAACAATCTGTTTCTGGCAATGGCATGTAAAAACAATGAAGTTTAGGTAAGTGTAGAATTTTGTTAGCAGTTTTGTGCAAAATAAAGCATGTCTCTTTTTCTTTATCATAATAGTTCATTTATTTATGTAAATGTATGTGTGAGTGTGAATGTATATACACATCTATACCTACTTCAATTAGATATTAGTAATNTCTGATAAGACTTTGAACTTCTCTTTGTGGTAGTAGTTACTTGGTAATTTATTTGCAAAGCTATGATAATAATATTGGTATATTAAATTATATTTGAAATTTAAATGCATTTTTAACCTGAATGATGGGACTAGAACTTATTGACTACTTCATTTGCATGGTTTTAATAATTATTGATGTTAAATCTATCAATATCCAGCAGTGTGCAAAGATTCTTGAATGTTAAATGAACATGATGGAAAAGAAAAATAACTTCCTTTTCTCTTAGAGATCGCCCAGTGAAATTTACTGAGAGATCTAGACCTGGAGTTCAGATATCTTGTTCATCTTTCAGTTCTGGTATGTGTAAAAATTGAAAGTTTTGAGTTCCCCAAATATTAAATGATCCAGTTGTAAAAAAATATATTTTTCAATTTTTTGGAAAAAAATATGTTTGTTAATGGAAACATAATAAAAAATTTGAACCATGTGATACAATAGAGGGACCTTTGTGCCCTTTGATTTAACGCATGTAATAGCTTTTGAGTTTTATTTCTTATTTGCTTGTATGTTTTTATATAATTCAGAATTTAGTTGGTTAAAAGTATACCGCCACCCACACACACACAGTTCAACACTGAAATCCTACCCTGACATTTTAGAAAAAATGTACTATGGCTCCATAGAGAAGACACTTCTGCAGTATGTAAACAGTGCTTTTCTGTTACCAGAAATCATGTGCTAGTTGATCTTTTCTTTTACTATGGTGAAATATAACATAAACTTTACTATTTTAATTACTATTTTTAAGTGTACAGTTTTGTGGCAATGGACATATTACTTTGTTCTGGATATACTACCACCATCCATCTCTAGAATTTATTCATTGTCCCCAAAATGGATGAGTTTTTACGTGAGTGTGTGTGTGTGTGTGTGTGTGTGTGTGTGTAGCCACTGTAGAGACAATTGTATCTATATGTCATTTTATGAATAATTTTGGAGCATTATGTTTTTACATAAAATATAAAGACATAAATNTATAGTTTTCCTTTTAATACTTCCCTTATTTTTCTTGAATTTTACTTCTTTTTCTCTGAAATATCATTAATGATGAGCCCTCTTAGTAATATCAGGTAGCATATAATTGAGAAGGCAATCAGAGGGTTTTTAAAGTTCCTTGGTACAATGTTTGCTTGTTTGTTTTTTAATCCTCCAGGTGGTATGTTCATTACAACAGGTAGCACTGACCATGTGATTAGAATATATTATTTGGGTTCTGAGATCCCTGAGAAAATTGCTGAATTAGAATCACATACGGTAAGAACAAAATAAGAAACTTAAATGTGATGCTTTCTTTTGTAACACCTATGGAAAATTGATTTTATTCTTTTCTAATCTGTACCTTAATGTATTATATAGGTGCTGAGATCCATATGGTAAGATATCTCTGTAGTAATGAAGATCAGTGTGAAATTCTGGATTTAGTATGACTATAGTATTTAAAATGAGTTCTATTTGACAATATAGGAAAAGAAAAACATAGTAATAGTTTATGAACATCTTCTTTTATCCTGCTGTATTAATTAATTATATAAGCTATTTGTTACTTTAAAATCTATATATTTATTAAAAGACATATTGAAAGATGGTGGTATTGAAGGATCCTGAAATCACCTCCTCTGATGAACACCACAAAACCACAGCTATAATAGGATAGTTCCCTCTGAAAAGGACCTGAAAGCTAGCTAAACAGTGCCTCTAGAACAAAAGATAAAAGGCCTATATCAAGATTGGTAGGAGAGATAGAGACATGGTCCTGCAAAAAACCCCACCCTAGGAGCAGCAATCCACAATTGGGAGTGATCTCATAATATGGAGCTTGTTCTTGAGGAGCACAGTGTCTGTGTCCCACATTGGGCAACCAAACCCTTTGGACCTGCACTGGAGAAATGAGCCCCCAAAGCATCTAGCCTTTAAAACCAGTGGGGCTTTCTTTTAGGAGAACCATAAGGAATGAAAAATCCACTCTTAAAAGACTGTTGCACAGATTCCCTTACTCTGGGACCCAGCTCAAAAGCAACAGTTTGCAAGACACCTAGACCCTATATGAAGGAGACTCATTCACTAATATTATAGCATCTGCTGGAGAGGCAAGAACCTGTTGGGATTCTGTCCTGGGATAGAGGTGGGCACCATTTTTTAATCCTCCTGACTTGTTGGTCCTGGTGCAGATGGGTGCCATTGTTGATCCCCTCCTTTAAATCTTTAAGTCAGCTAGCTCCAATAGGCATACCCTGCCCATCCACACTGCAGCTGTGGCCTATCCCACCATAGCCAGGTAGGCTGAGTACCCTACCCCCATACCACATTCATAACCTGCCTGCATAGCTGGCAAGGTTGTGCAGCCCACACAGGAGACACCTCTTAAGCACCTGGCTCTTATGGCTCTGTGGGGTATTGCATATTTGGACCCCATGTGTTTTTTTTTTTTAAGTGTATTTATTTTGAGAAAGAGAATGAACATGAGTGGGGGAGGGGCAGAGAGAGAGGGAGAGAGAGAATTAGGCAATGTCTGAGATCCCTCCCTTTGGAACAGTGAGAGGTCTTGACATACCCTCAATAACTGGGACTTATGAGAAACAAATTGTGCTACTTAAAGACAACCAAAAGCTAGGGTATGCTTGAATTGGTAAGGTTTACTTCCAATGCAAGGTCATACTATACAATTTAATTTATATGTGGAACCTAAAAAATAAAACAAAAAAGCAGAAAGAGACCCATAAATAGAGAAAAAAACAAAACAAAACACCTTGTAATTGCCAGAGGGGAGGAAAGTGGGATATTTGGCAGAATGGGTGAAGAGGAGTAGGAGATACAGGTTTCTAGTTATGGAATAAATAAGTCATGGGGGTAAAAAGTACAACATAGGGAATATAGTCAATCAAATTGTAATAACATTGTATGGTGACAGATGGTAGCAACACTTGTGGTGAACATAGTATAATGTATAAACCTGTCAAATCACTATGGTATACATCTGAAATTAATATACAATTGTGTGTCAACTATAATAAAAAATTTTAAAAAGAAGAGAGGTAGCTATTTTACCTAATACATAGAAACACACATGGAGTCAGGCAAAATGAGGAGACAGGTATATGTTCAGATGAAAGAACAAGAGAAGACATTAGAAAAAGACCTTAATGAAATGGATATAAGTAATTTACCTGATGAAGAATTCAAAGTAATGGTCATAAATATGCTCACCACACTCAGGAGAAGAATGGATGAACACAGTGAAAACTTCAACAAAGAAGTATTAAACCATAAGGAGAGTCACAAAGAAAGTCACAAAGCTGAAGAATACAATAGCTGAAGTGGTAAATATGCTAAGAGGTTCAACAGCAACCTAGACAAAATAGAACGGATGAATGACCTGCAAGACAGAGTACCAGAAACAACTGAGAACAGCAAAAAGGAAAAGAAAATAAAAAAGTTAAGATAGTTAAAGGGACATATGGGACAACATCTATGAGAATAACACCTACATTATAGGGGGTCCCACAAGCCCACAGAGTTCCAAGTAAGAAAAAACAAAGAGATCCACATCAAGGAACATTCAAATCAAAATGTTAAAAGTTAAAGAGAATCTTAAAAGCAGCAAGAGGAAAGCCATTTGTTGCAGATCAGGGACCCCCCATAAGACCATCAGCTGATTTTTCAACAAAAACATTGTAGGACAGAAGGGAGTGGGGAGGTATGTTCAAGATACTGAAAGAAATAAAAGAAAACATCTAACCAAGATATCTCTACCTGGTAATGTTATTCAGAATTAAAGGGGAGAGAAAGAGTTTTCCAGACAAGCAAAACCTAATCCAGTAAACCAGCCTCATAAGAAATGTGAAAGATAAATTTCAGCTGAAAAGAAAAGGAATTAACTACTGATAAGAAATCCTGTGAAAGTAAAATATCACACTGATAATGGCAAATTTATATTAAACANAAGTGGGGGAGGGGCAGAGAGAGAGAGAGTGGGAGAGAATCACAAGCAGGCTTCATGCTGTCAGCACAGAGCCAGATGTGGGGCTCAAATCTGATCTGAAACCAGGAGTCAGACCTTTAACTGACTGAGCTACCCAGGTACCCCAAGATTTATTTATTCTTTATTTTTATTTTTTTTAAAAAAAATTTATGTTTTATTTATTTCTGAGAGAGAGAGAGAGAGAGAGAGAGAGAGCGTGAGCGGGGGAGG
>NW_027532514.1:92804-95550 GCF_008692635.1 Crocuta crocuta | reverse complement strand
TCCATCTTTCCAAAATCTCTTTGGTAACCATCTGTTTGTTCTGTGTAAGTAAGAGTCTGTTTCTTGATATGTTTCTCTCTCTTTTCCCTTAGCTTATTTTTTTTTGCTTATTAAATTTCACATATGAGTGAAATCATATATAGTATTTGTCTTTCCCTGACTTATTTCAGTGAAATAGCGTTATACTCTCTAGATCCATTCATGTCATTGCAAATGGCAAGATTTCATTTTTTTATAATTGAATAATATTCCNTTTAGTTGATGAACGTGTGGGCTGCTTCCATATCTTGGCTGTTGTCAAAACTGCTGCCATGACCATAGGAGTTCATGTAACCCTTTGAATAAGTGTTTTTGTATTCTTGGGNCTATTTTTAAGGGTTTTTTTTTTTAAGTTTATTTATTTATTTTGAAAGAGAGAGAGCAAGAAAGGGGGAGAGAGAGGACCCCAAACAGGCTCCAGGCTGTCAGCATGGAACCCAACAGGGGGTTCAAATCCACAAACTATGAGAGCTGACCTGATCTGAAACTGACTGAGCCACCCAGGTGCCCCTATTTTTGAGTTTATGAGGAATCTCCATACTGTTTCCCACAGTAGCTGCACCAGGTTGCATTCCCACCAACAGTGTGAGAATGTTCTTTTCTCTCCACATCCTTGCCAACGCTTGACATTTTTTGTGTTGTTGATTTTAGGTATTAGGACAGGTGTGAGGTAATATCTCATTGTAGTTTTAATTTGCATTTGCCTGATGATAAATAATGATGTACATGTTTTCATGGGTCTGTGGGCCATCTGTCTTCTTTGGAAAAATGTTTATTTATGCTTTCTCATTTTTTAATTGGATTATTTGGTTTTTTGGGTGTTGAGTTTTATAAGTTCCTTATTTTTTTTGGAAACTAACCTTTTATCAGAAATGTCATTTGCAAATATCTTCACCCATTTCATAGGTTGCCTTTTAGTTTTGTTGATTGTTTCCTTCACTATGGAGAAGCTTTTTATTTTGATGGAGTCCTAATAGTTTATTTTTGCTTTTGTTTCCCTTGCCTCAGGAGACATATATAGGAAGATGTTGCTATGGCCAGTGTCACGAAGAGGTTACTGGCTATGTAATCTTCTAGGATTTTTAAGTTTTTAGGTCTCACATTTAGGTCTTTAATTCATTTTGAATTTATTTTTATGTATGATGTAAGAAAGTGATACAGTTTCTTCCTTTAGCAATTGCTATCCAGTTTTCCCAGCACAATTTGTTGTAGAGACTCTTTTTCCCATTGGATAATTTCCTGCTTTTCAAAGATTAATTGACCATATATCTGTGGGTTTATTTCTGAGTTTTCTATTCTGTTCATTTGTCTATATGTCCATTTTTGTGCCAGTACCATATTATTTTGATCACTGTAGCTTTGTAATGTACCATGACATCCAGAATTGTGATGCCTCCAGCTTTGCATTTCTTTTTCTTTTTTTCTTTTTTTAATTTTTCTTTTAATTATTTATTTCTGAGAGAGAGCGAGCGAGCATGAGCAGGAGAGGGTCAGAGAGAGAGGGAGACACAGAATCCGAAACAGGCTCCAGGCTCTGAGACAGCTGTCAGCACAGAGCCCTGTGCGGGGCTTGAACCCACGAACCATGAGATCATGACTTGAGCTGAGCCAGATGCTCAACCAACTAAGCCACCCAGGTGCCCCTGCATTTCTTTTTCAGGATTGCTTTGGTTATTTGAGTTTTTTTGTGGTTCCATACACAATTGTTTGTTCTAGTTCTGTGATAAAAAGCTGTTAGTATTTTGATAGACAATGTAGGAAATGTGTAGGTTACTTTGGGTAGTATAGACCTTTTAACAATATTTGTTCTTCTAATCCTTTAACATGAAATGTATTTCCATTTCTTTGTGTCTTCCATTTCTTTTATTAGTGTTTTATAGTTTTGAGAGTCCAGGTCTTTCACCTCTTTGGCTAGGTTTATTCATAGGTATCTTCTTATTTCTGGTGCAGTTTTAAGTTGGATTGATTCCTTAATTTCTCTTTCTGCTGCTTTACCATTAATATATAGAAATTGTATGATGTTTCTCCATCCTCTCACTTATATTCTACAGGTCTCATTAGCTCTAATATCAGTCTCCTGTAGGCAGCATATAAATGGATCTTGTTTTTGTACCCATTTTGTTACCCTGTATCTTTTGATTAGAGCTTTTAGGCCATTTGCATTCAAAGTAATTATTGATATGTGCTGTTATTTTATTATTTGTTTTGTAGCTGTTTCTGAAAAATTTTTCTGATTCTTTCTTGTTTTTCTCTTTTCATTTTTCTTGATTTTCATTAATGATATAATGATAGACTCTCTGGATTTCTTTCTTTCTATTTTTGGGATATTTGATTGGCTTTTGTTATTTTGNATATAGGTGTCTATATAGTCTTTTAAGTTTGAACCCATTCCTTACTCCTCTACTCCCCATGTTTAATGTGTATGTTGTTATAATTTGTATATGAGATCCTTGAGTGATTTTTTAACAGATATATTCATTTTTACTGCTTCTGTGTTTCCTACCTTTATATTGTCACTTTTTGTTTCTCATTTCCACTCAGGGTCCCCTTAAATATTTTTAACAGGGCTGGTTTAGTATTCATAAACACCTTTATTTTTTTTTTGCTGTTGTTTTAGGAACTCTATGTCTCCTTCTATTCTAAATCATAGCTTTGCTGGATAGACTATTCTTGGCTATAGATTTTTCCCATTCAGCATTTTTATTTA
>NW_027532514.1:89714-92770 GCF_008692635.1 Crocuta crocuta | reverse complement strand
TTCTGGCTTACACAGTTTTCATTTAAAAATCTCCTGCTAGACTTATGGGTTTTCCCTTTTAAGTTACTGTCTTCTTTTATCTTGCTGCTTTTATTTATTTATTTATATTTTTTAAAAAATTTAATGTTTATTCATTCTCGAGAGAGAGACAGAGTATGAGGAAAGAAGGGGCAGAGAGAGAGAGGGAGACACAGAATCCGAAGCAGGCTCCAGGCTCTGAGCTGTCAGCACAGAGCCCAACACGGGGTTCGAACCCACGAACCGTGAGATCATGGCCTGAGCTGAAGTCTGATGTTCAACCGACTGAGCCATCCAGGTGCCCCTTGTCTTGCTGTTTTTAAGATTTTGTTTATATCACTATATTTTATACATTTAATAACAATACGTGTTGGCCTATTTTTGTTCATTTTGATGGGGGTTCTCTGTGCTTCTTGGATCTGTATATCTGTTTCCTTCTCCAGATTAGGGAGGTTTTCAGCTATTATTTCTTCATATAAATTTTCTGCCTCCTTTTCTCCCTCTTCTTTTTTGTTTTAAATTTTTAAATGTTTTATTTATATCTGAGAGAGAGACAGCATGAGCAGGGGAGGGTCAGAGAGAGAAGGAGATACAGAATCTGAAACAGGCTCCAGGCTCTGAGATAGCTGTCAGCACAGAGCCCGATGTGGGACTCGAACCCACAAACTGTGAGATCATGACCTGAGTCGAAGTCAGACCCTTAACCGACTGAGCCATCCAGGCGCCCCACCCCCCCCTTTTCTCCCTCTTCTTGTTCTGGGACTCCTATAATATGAATGGTATTAAATTTGATGGAATCACTCAGATTACAAAGTCTGTTCTCATTTTGTATAATTATTTTTTCTCTCCTGTTCAGCGTGAGTACTTTCTATTACTCTGTCTTCTAGATCACTAATTCATTCCTCTGATTCTTCCATTATTCTCTTCATTCCATCAATCATGTTTTTCTCATTTTGTTTGTTGAACCCTTTATCTCTACTATGTTTTTCTTTATGTCTGTGTTAAGGGTCTCACTCATGTCTTCCACTCCTTTCTTTTTTAAAAAATATTTTAATGTTTTATTTATTTCTGAGAGAGAGAGAGAGAGACAGTGTGAGCAGGGGAGGGTCAGAGAAAGAGGGAGATACAGAACCCGAAACAGGCTCCAGGCTCTGAGTGAGCTGTCAGCACAGAGCCTGATGTGGGGCTCGAACCCACGAACCATGAGATCATGACCTGAGCTGAAGTCGGACACTCAACCGACTGAGCCACCCAGGCGCCCCTCCACTCCTTTCTTAAGACCAGTGAATTTCCTTATGATCATTGCTTTAAATTCTGTATTAGTCATATTACTTACATTTGTTTCTCTTAGATCTCTGGTTGTGGCCTTGTCCTATTCTTTCATTTGATATAGAGTTCTCTCATTTTGTCTGTCTCTCTGTGTCTGTTTTTTATATGTTTAAAAAAAAAAACCTCAGCTATGTCTTCTGCTCTTGGAAGTAGTGCCTTTAGTAGTGCTTTTGTGAAGAAGAATTCTTAAAGTGCCCTGCAGTGCAGTGAAGGCCTGAACATGGCCTTCAGCAGAGTATCCTGTGTGTGTTGATTGTGCTCTGAAGTTGTGTCTGAGAAACTTTTCCTTTCAATGTAGTCATCTGCACTGACTCTCTGCCTGATGTGGGCTGTGCTTACTCACTGTATTGTTACTGGGACCCAGGCAGGGTAACTCTAAGGATTGTGCCCTTTCAGAAAATTGTGAGCAGGGTGGTAATGTTAGCAACATTTGCAATGGGCCTATTCTGTATCCCTGGAAGTGCTCAGTGGTGAGTAGACCAACCCAGGACTGCTCACTGGGTTGGTCAGGGGTGTGAGGCTGAGCACTGCACACTGTGATGCCTGGGCAAGCCTGGGCCTAGTGTGCAACAGTGGTTTGATGCATGTGGCACGGCATGGCCCGCGGTGGCAGCTATTCACCCAGTTGCTGGTCATTGCCTGGTGGTATTGGCTCAGCATGGCAAGGCAGCTGTGTTCTGTGACGTGGCTGGGCTCAGTGTGTCAGGGCACCTATGCACTGGCAAGTGGGCAATATGCATGTGGCTTTAACAAAATTTTCCTTGGGGTCATAGTTTCAGGATAGCAGGCTTAGAGTGGATGAGTCCTCAGTAGAACTCATAGACATGGCATACTGTTAGTAGATTAGATAGCAAGTGTCTGTGTAGCTCCACATCCTGTAGTTGACCCTGTGTTTATGCTGAGGGATGGGAGTGAAAATCACACCGGTCAGTTCCTTCATTTTTGGAGAAGTTCTCCAATGTATTTTGAAGTCAGTATGAACAGATCTGTTTCCTGTTTGCTCCCCAGCATTGTGCAAATTACTGTTTTTATGTTGCCTTTGCTGACAGGCTGTTGTCACCTTAAGGGCAGTGGCCCAGCTATCACTCACTCTCATGGCTGGTTCAGTGCTGAATCAGCTGATTTTTAAAGCTTCATGCTCAAAGTCCCACTGATTATACAGACGTACATAATTCGGCCCCTCTGGTTTTCAAAGCCAAACGTAATGGAGATTATTAGCTTTCCCTGTGTGAGGTCCTTGATGTAAGGGCCTATTTTTCTGGACTCTCCATGCATATGGCCCCCTCCCTTCTNCCTTTTTTTTTTTTTCTATATTTTAAATGTACCTTCTTTTCTATATTTAGTTGTGGAGTTTATTCTGACAGTCTTTGGATTGGCTTTCAGCTTATTGATTTGGCTGTGGATGGTATCTGGTAAATGTGGTATGAGATGAGCTTATGGTCCTCCTACTCCACCCTCTTTCCCAGTAGACATCCAAAATGAATAGATTTAAAATCAACATCAAAAATAACATGTCGGGGTGATAAAGATTTATAGTTTTAGAATGCATTCAAACATCAGATACTATTAACTTAAAAAAACATATATAATACATCCATATATATGATATTAAATGTTAAACTCATGTAAAACAAAGCAGAAATCTATAGTAAAAAAGAAAGTATAATGATAAAGGAATTAAGCAAACACTAAAGAAAATCACGAAACCA
>NW_027532514.1:86560-89608 GCF_008692635.1 Crocuta crocuta | reverse complement strand
AAACCAAGTGCAAGAAAAAGGGAAATGAACAGAGAGGAACTAAAAAAATAAACAAAAAAACCCCAAAACATTCAACAATATGTTAGTAGGTACACTCCTATCTATAATTACTAAAATATAAATGGACTAAACTGTTCAAAGGTATAGAGTAGATAAATGGATTTTAAAAAAAGCAAGGTTCATTAATATGTTGCCTCTGCACTCATTGCAGATCTAAGAACATGAAGAATTAAAATCACATGTATTTCTGTGGTGTTAGTTGTTATTTTCCCTCTCTTGTTTGTGATTTTATTTATTTTGGTTCTTCCTCTTATTTTTGGTAAGTCTGGCTAGAAGTTTATCAATTATATTAATTTCTCAAAGAGGTATCTACTGATAATTATATTAATTTTTTCAAAGAGGTTGTCTCCTGGTTTCATTGATCTGTTCTGTTGTTTATTTAGTTTCTATATCAATTATTTCTGCTCTAATCTCTATTATTTCCTTCCTTTTGCTGTTTTTAGGCTTCTGCTTATTCTTTTACTAAGTCAATTAGGTGTAAGGTTAGGTTGTTTATTTGAGATTTTTCTTGCTTTTTGAGGTATGCCTTTCCCTCTTAGGACCACTTACTTTTTTACTACATCCCAGAAAACTCCCCAGAGCCAGATAGCTTCACAGGCAAATTCTACCATACATGTAAAGAAGAGTTAATACCTATTCTCAAACTATTGCAAAAAGAAAAGAAAAAGGAAAAGGAATGGAAACTTCCAAATTCATTCTGTGAGGCCAGAATTACCCTGATACCAAAACCAGATAATGACTTCACTAAAATGAGAACTATAGGACAACATCCCTGATGTGCACGAATGCAAAAATTCTTGATAAAATACTAGCAAACCAAATTCAACAATACATTGAAAGAATCATTCACCACATTGAAATAGGGTTTATTACCTGGGTTGCAAGTGTGGTTCAGTATTCACAAATCAATCAATATGATACACCACATTAATAAAGTAAAGGATAGGAAACATATGATCCTTTCAATAGATGCAGAAAAAGCACTTGATAAAGTACAACATTCATTCATGTTAAAAACCCTCAACAAAGTAGGTTTAGAGGGAACATACCTAAGCATAATAAAGGCCATCTATAAAAGACTCACAGCTGATATCATTGTTAATGGGGGGAAACTGAGTGCTTTTTCTCTATGTTCAGGAACAAGATAGACTCACACCACTGTTATTTAACATAGTATTGGAAGTCCTAGCCACAGAAATCAGATAACAAAAAGAAATAAGTGGCATCCACATCACCAACAAAGAAGTAAAGCTTGGGGTGCCTGGGTGGCTCAGTCGGTTAAGCGTCCAACTTCGGCTCAGGTAATCATCTCACAGTTCGTGGTTTTGAGCCCCACATCGGGCTCTGTGCTGACAGCTATCTCAGAGCCTGGACCCTGTTTCAGATTCTGTATCTCCCTATCTCTCTGACCTTCCCCTGCTCATGCTATCTGTCTCTCTCAGAAATAAATTTAAAAAGTTAAAAAAATTAAAAAGAAGTAAAACTTTCACTATTTGCAGATGACATGATACTCTATATAGAAAACCCAAAAGACTCTACAAAAAAAAAAAAAAACTGCTAGAACTGATAAATGAATTCAGTAAAGTTGCAAAATCCAAAGTCCACATACAGAAACATGTTACACTTCTATACACCAATAATGAAGCATCAGAAAGAGAACTTAAGAAATAAATCCCATTTTCATTTGCACCAGAAATAAGATACCTAGATAACCTTAACCAAAAACGTGAAGGACAGTTATTCTGTAAAGTATAAAACGCTCATGAAAGAAACTGAAGAAGACACAAAGAAATTGGAAAACATTACATGGTCATGGGGTGGAATAACAAATACTGTTACAATGTGTATACAGCCAAAAGCAGTATACACATTTCATACAATGCCATGAACATACCAACAGCCTTTTTCACAGAGGTAGAGCACACAGTCCTAAAATTTGTATGAAAACACAAAAAACCTTGGATAGCTAAATCAATCTTGAAAAAGAAATGAAAAGCTGGAGGCATCATAATTCTTGACTTCACATTTTATTACACAAAGCTGTAGTAATCAAAACAGTATGGTACTAGCACAAAAATAGGTCAGTGGGCGACATGATACTCTACACTNAATGGATCAAGAAGATGTGGTTTATCTATACCATGGAATGCTCATGGCAATGAGAAAAAATGAAATCTGGCCATGTGTAGCAACATGGATGGACCTTGAGGGTGTTATGCTGAGCGAGACATAAATCTCAGGCAGAGGACAAATATCATATGTTTGCACATATAGGAGGATTAGGAGGAACTTAATGGAGGACCATGGGGGAGAAGAAGGGGGGAAATAGTAGGGGAGAGGGGGAGAGGCAAACCATGAGAAACTCTTGAATACTGGCAGAAACTGAGGACTGATGGATATGGGGGGGAGGAGGGGATGGGCACGGAGAGGGGCACTTGTGGGGATGAGCACTGGGTGTTATATGGAAACCAACTTGACAATAAACTATTTGTAAAATAAATAAATAAATAAATCTCAAAAAAAAAAAAATAGTTCAGTGGAACAAAATGGAAAACCCAGGAATGAACCCACAAATATATAGTCAACTAATCTTCAACAAAGCAGGAAAGAACATCCAATGGAAAAGAGACAGTCTCTTCAATAAATGGTGTTGGGAAAACTGGAACATTTTCTTCTACCAAACACAAAAATAAATTCAAAATGGATTCAGGACCTAATGTGAGACCTGAAACCATAAAAATCTTAGGGGATTATATAGCCATTAACCTCTTTGTCTTCAGCCATAGCAGTTTCTTACTAGATATGCCTCCTGAGGCAAAGAAAACCAAAGCAAAATAAATTTTTGGGACTTCATCAAAATAAAATTCTGCACAATGAAGGAAACCATCAACAAAACTAAAACGCAGCCAGAGGAATGGGAGAATATATTTGCAAATGACATATTTGAAAAATGTTTTGTATCCTAAATACATAAAGAAGTTATAAACT
>NW_027532514.1:84469-86195 GCF_008692635.1 Crocuta crocuta | reverse complement strand
CTCAATTCCCAAAAAAATGAATTATCCAATTAAAAAATGGACAGAAGACATGAATATACGTTTTTCCAAAGAAGAAATGCAAATGGCCAATAGATACATGAAAAGATGCTCAACATTACTCATCAAAAAGGGAATTAAATACAATGAGATGTCACCTCACACGTATTGGAATGGCTAAAGTCAACAATATAAGAAACAACAGGTGTTGGCGAGGATGTGGAAAAAGGGGAACCAGCTTGCCCTATTGGTTGGAATGTAAATTGGTGCAGCTGCTCAGGAAAACAGTACGGAAGTTCCTCAAAAAGTTAAAAATTGAACTACCTTATGATCCAGCTATTGCATTGCTTGTCATTTACCCCAAAAATACAAAAATACTAATGAAAATGGATACGTGCATTTCAATGTTTGTAGCAGAATAATGTACAATAGCCAAACTATGGAAACAGCCCAAGTGTTCATTGGCTATTGAATGGATAAAGAAGATGTGGTACATATGGTGTGGTGGTGGTGGTGGTAGTGGTGTATATGTGTGAGAGAGAGTAAGAAATGGAATATTACTCAGCCATAAAAAGGATGAAATCTTGCCATTTGAACAACATGGATGGAGCTAGAAAGTATTATGCTAAGTGAGAAAAGTCATAAAAAGATAAATAGCATGTGACTTCACTTATATGTGGGATTTAAGAAACAGAACAAACCAGCAAAGGGAAAAGGAGAGAGAGAGAGATAAATGAAAAAACACTCTTAACAATAGACAATGAACTCATGGTTACTAGAGGAGAGGTGGGTGTAGGATGGGTTATGTTGTTGATGAGGATTATGGAGTTCCCTTGTGATAAGTACAGGGTGTTGTATGGATGTGTTGAACCAGTATATTTATCACCTGAAACCAATATAACAATAAATGTTAACTAGCTGCGATTAAATAAAAAACTTTAAAAATGAAAGTTTTTAAGGAGAAAAAACAGAACACTGGTGAAACTGTACATATACTAGACAAAATAAACTTTCAAGCAAAGATGGCAATACATATGATAAAGAAGTCAATCCAGCATGAGGATGTAGTACTTGTAAACGTTTTAGTACTCAACGTAGGAGCACCTAAATATGCAAAACAAAAATTAACAGACTTTAAAGGAGAATTTGACAGCAATAAAATAGGGGAGACTTTAATACCCCACTGACATCAATGGATAGGTTTTCCAGGAAGAAAACCAATAAGGAAAGATCGGCCTTATATGACACATTAGACCAGAGGGACTTAATAGATACATAATGAATGTTCCTTCTACAAGCAGCAGAGTACATATGGAACATTGTCTAGAATAGATCATATTTAGGTCAGAAAACAAGACTTAGTAATTCAAAAAGATTGAAATCATATCAGCCATCTTTTTTTATCACAATTGTGATCTATAAAAATAGAAATCAATTACAAAAGGAGAACTAGAGAAATCACAGATATGTGGATATTAAAGAATATGCTACTCAACACCCATTGGATTGATAAGGATATCAAAGAAAATTTAAAAAATTCCTGGAGACAAATGAAAATGGAAATAGAACAGTCCAAAACCTACCGGATACAGCAAAAGCAGTTTAGAAGTTAAGTTTACAGTGATACAGGCTTACATTGAGAAACAAGAGAAATCTGAAATAAATAATTTTATCCTACGCACAAAGGAACTAAAAAAAAGAAAAACAAAGCCCAATTTAGTAGAAGGAA
>NW_027532514.1:77804-84306 GCF_008692635.1 Crocuta crocuta | reverse complement strand
AAAAGGGGATGACAGTAGAAAAGATCAATGAAAGTAAGAGGGGGTTCTTTGAAATAATGAAGTTGACAAATGTTTAGCTAGACTCATCAAGAAAAAATGAGAATGGAGTCAAATTGATAAAATCAGAAACAAAGGACAAGTTCCAAGTGATACCACAGAAACACAAAGGATAATAAAAGGCTACTGTAAATAATTATATGCCTACTAATTGGGTAACCCAGAAGAAATGGATAAATTCCTAAGATGTACAGTTTTCTAAGACTGAATGATGGAGATATAAAATCCGTGTAGATGGAAGTCAGGGACCAGACAGCTTCACTGGTGAATACTGCAAAACATTTGAAGAAGATTTAATTACCATCCTCAGACTCTTCCTAAAAATTAAGGCAGGAATGGTTCCAAACTAATTTTATAAGGTCAGTCCCTGATAGCAAAACCAGACAGGGAAGCCAAAAATGAGAAAATTACAGGCCAAAATCCCTGATATATAGAGATGCAAAAATCTTTAACAAAATTTTAGCAAAGTGAATTCAATAGTGCATTCAAAGGGTCATATACCATGATCAGGTGTATGCAAGGGATGCAAGAATGATTCAACATCTGCAAATCAATCAACATGATATACCACATTATAAGGATAAAAGTTATATCATCCTGTCAATAGATGCAGAAAAAAATTTGAAAGCATTCCATATTCATATATATATGATATAATCTCAACAAAGTGGGATAGAAAGAATGTATCTGAATATAATAAAGGTGATAAATGACTAACCCACATCTAACATCATACTCAGTAGTGATAAAGGTGAAAGCTTTTCTCTAAGATTGGGAACAAGATACGGATACCCATTCTTGCAACTTTATTCAACATAGTATTGGAAGTCCTAGCCACAGCAGTGAGCCATGTAAAAGAGCTAAAACACATCCAAACTGGAAAGGAAGAAGCAAACTGTAATTATTTGCAGATAACATAATACTATATAGAGAAACTCTAAAGATTCTACTAAAAAAACTGTTAGAATTCACAAATGTATTCAGTAAAGTTGCAGGATAGAAAACTAATGTACAGAAATCTGTTGTTTCTATACAGTGAAAAACTATCAGAAAAAAATATACTAAGAAAACAGTTCCATTTACAATTGCATCAAAAGGATGAAATACCTAGGGATAAATTTAACTAAAGAAAGGAAGACTTGCATTCAGAACTGATGAAATAAATTGAAGAAGAGAAATAAATGGAAAGATATTCCATGCTTATGGATGGGAAAAATTAATATTATGTCCATGTTCCCCAAAGAAATCTAGAGATTACGTGCAATCCCTATCAAAATCTGAGCAGCATTTTTCACAGAACTGGAACAGATAATTCTAAAATTTGTAGGAACCACAAAAGACCACAAATAGCCAAAGCAAACTTGAGAAAGGAGAACAAAGCTGGAGACCTCATGCTTTCTGATTTCAAACTGTACTGGAAAGTTCTTCTAATCAAAACAGCATGGTATTGGCAGAAAAACAGACAAACAGATCAATGGAACAGAATAAGGAGCCCAGAAATAAACCCGCACATATATGATCAATTAATTTACAACAAAGGAGCCAAGAATATAAAATGGGGAAAGGGTGGTATCATTAATAAATGGTATTGGGAAAACTGGACAGCCACATGCAAAAGAACAAAACTCCGGACCACTATTTTACACCATACACAAAAATTAACTGAAAAGGAAGACCTGAGTTTAGGACCTGAAATAAAAATTCCTGGAAGAAAACAAAGGTAGTTGTCAGTTTGTAATCCTCTAAGGAGCTTATTGAGTATAATCTGAAACTGGCCCCTGTACTCAGAGGAGCAAGAGAGAGGTAGGCCACTCCAGGTTGGTAGGTGGCAGTTTTAATTAGTAAAGGAAATTCCACATAACGCTTGTCTTGGGTGGCAGCAAGACAGATGGATCCCCGTGCCCACCCACCAAATCTTAAAAAGTTTATAAAGAGGCCTTAAGTGGGTTTAGCCAAGTATACTGTGCAGGTGTTCCCAACACCACATCATTATCTCAAGGCTTTGCCTTCAGAGCAGCTTCTGATAGTTGGAAAAAAGGCAAGAAGAACCTGCATTTCAAGGGCAGAGTTTAGGAGCCTTTGATTGCCTGCAGTCCAGCTCACAGGTTAGCTGGTGGTCACATCTTTTCAGTGGCTTTCCCCAATATTCCATCTCTCATAACCAGCTTTTACAATTTCACATGCCCCCTTCTTGTGCAATGGGCCTTAAGTAGTCAGTAAAGGGTTTTATTAGCATGGAGGTGGCTCCTTTGGTGGCTCTGGCTGCATTGGAGCCTAATGCCACAGTTACAATACAGGGGCATATAAAAGTAAACAGATTAATACAATGATTTCAAAATCAATGGCAACTTTTATTTTATAAGAGCCCATGATCTGAGCCACTGATTTATTAAGTCTCCTGATCTGGGGATTGGATTACTCTTGGCATTCACTTGTGTTTCATGTGATTTAATAAAGATGATACATTAGCAGATTCATTAGGTGTGAACATACATTATGTTTGGATAATGACACAGGTACCTCTTTGAAGCAGTAATAATGCCTAATTCCATTTTATTTTGGATAGTGAAGTAGTAAGGACAAGTTTTATTGTTATTATTTAACACTTGCTTAGTGAATTTATTAAGGACTTCACATTTGTTGTAATGCCTTCTAAATATGGAGGGAACAAAGACAGTGGCAAAATGGTTAGATCAGTGGAAAAACCAAACATTTCTCCTGCCTTTGCAGAGATGGAGGTTAGCACCTTTAGAAACTTGACTTGGTTGTATATACCATACATATTGGACAGGGGAAGCAGCATTGTCAGGTGTAAAGAGATGAACTGGGGTCAGGATATGCCATTATCAGAGCCCCCATTTACTCCCTTTTTTCACTGGTTCATGTTTCATTTCAGGTATAGTGCATTTTAACAGTGCTGGCATGCAACAGCACAAGAGGATCTTAGTGGAGATTGAGTAATTTTTCACCCTGGGGTGTGAAGTAACTCTCCTATCTCAGTAGGATGCTGCATTGTAAATTCTAGTAGATAATTTCTTTTCCAGGGATGATGGGGCTTGGTGGTTTCCACAGCATCGTGTGTTGATCCACTGTGAGATTTGAGGCAATGGCTGTTTCCTGCAACTTCTATATCTTTATGTATTGGGTGCCTTGGCAGGGACCCCTAGTCTGGCATGTAGGGCAGTAGGTCACTTAAATATGTTAAAGCCTAGGACAGTACTTTAGTCTGGTTGGTCAGTGTGATCTTGCCTGTTAAGTATGTAATTTGCTGTTTTAATATTCCATTTTCTTTTCTACCAATCCTGCTGTTTGTTGGTTATAGGAAAGATGAAATCTTTAATGTCATATTTTGTTGTTCAGTCTTGTACATCATGGCCTCTGAANATGGTAGCAGGGAAAAGCTCAGGTTAGGCCAGCTGCAGTGTCCACATAAACCAAGGCATATTTAGAACCCTCACTCAAAGGAGTCCAGTATAATCAATTTGCCAGTTTCTCACAGGTTGGGAACTCCAGTGGATGGCCCAGTTCTTTTGATAGTTGCCTTGGGTGTTGTTTAGAACACACAACATGCTGTTATTTCTTGAACCAAGAAATACTCTGAGAGTAGTCTGGTATCCTTGACAGTATGCTGTCATACTTGGGCATTGTGGTAGCCACTCTTTTTATGTACCCAATCTGCTATAACTACTGAAAGGTCAGTAGCTAAGGCTCATTCCTGAGCTGGGGCATCAGCTTCCTGATTGCCAGGGGGGTGTCTGTGTCTTAAGAGCTGGGAAATGAAAAACAGTGAGAATCACTTCAGGCTCTTGCAGATGGACCCAAATGTCATTTTATATATATCTTGACCCCACAAGGACTTTTTAATAGTCATCCACCCCTCAGCTTCCCATTGTTCAGACCTTAAATTTAATCCCTGTAGAAAAGCCTAATTATCAGTACAATGTGTTAATGGCCAGGGCTCATGCATTATCAGCAGCCAGACCAGTCTGAGCTCAGTGCACTGGCTGCTGTCCTGGCTGCTGTGTGAGAGGCTTTACCTGGAGGAGCACTGTGTACATTGCTAGGAGCTATTGCTCTGTAGGGGTATATTGGGGCATTGCCCCCTTCCAGAGCTGGAACCAAAATCCCAGGGCCATTCTCCCCTTTTGTTATCTCTGCCATCTTTTGGAGTCATAGACATATATAACTCAAAGGTATGCCTGCTTAGGAGATGCCCAGGGCTTTAATCTGTTTTATTAGTATCTTTGCCTTCTCAAAGGCAGCTTGTTGCTATGGTACCCAGTCCCATACGTACCCTTTCTTTACTAGACAGCATAAGGAATGCCAGGTGTGGATTAAAAGTCTTCCAAAACCCCCAAATCCCCATAAAGGATTATACCTCTTTTACATTCTTAGGGGTTGGTTAGGCTTGCACCTTTTCAGTTACAGCTTTATGAGTTTTAGCTGATCAGATGACACCCAAAACCTTATGGCAATGTCTGGGCCTTGAATTTTCTTTGGGTTCATTGCCCATCTTCTTCCTCACAGATGTTCCTGAGCAAAGCCTGCAGGTGTCCTGCAGCAGAGGTAAATCTTTACATGTTAACATGATATTATCAATGTAATGGACCCATTTTGCTGATGGGGGGAAGGAGAACAGGGATAGGTCCTCAGCTACCACTATCCTATGACATTTTGTGGCTATGCACGTAGCCTTGGGGGAAGGCACGTAGCCTTGAAAGGTTCATTATTTCCAACATGAAGGTAATTTAATCTTAGTTATCAGAGACCTGTCAGAGTCTTTTCCATGAGTTTTTTTGAAAATGAAGCACTTTTGTAGGAACACTTTTTGCAAAATATCAGAGCAAAACAGTAACTGCAAATGACAGAAGGCTTAAAAAATGGCCATTTGATTTGATGAGAGTTCGTCATAATGCAGTTGACAAGAGAACTATGGCAGTTTGTATTCCTTTTTTTTTTTTTTCCCCCTGGCAGTGTTTTGGTTGTCTCCAGGGGTTATTTCAAAGACATAAGATTTGTAAACATCAAGGGACAAAGAAATATTTAAGTTTACTCCTAGGACTTTTGGGGCAATTGCTATTTAAAATAGGGGTTGGGATGGTATGGGGCATTTTGTCAGTCTCCCCATCAATTACCACAACATCCTCCTCTTCATTTCCATCAGTGTTTCCAAGATTCCGCCTCTTAGCAGCCTAATCAGGCTTTGTTATAAGTTCTCCTATCTTTGGGCACCTGGGTGGCTCAGTCGGTTGAGCATCCAACTTCGGCTCAGGTCATGAACTCGTGTTTTGTGGATTCGAGCCCCGCGCCGGGCTCTGTGCTGACAGCTAGGAGCCTGAAGCCTGCTTTGGATTCTGTGTCTGCCCGCTTTGGATTCTGTGTCTGCCCTCTTTCTCTGTCCTTCCCCCACTCATGCTTTCTCTCTCTCTCTCTCAGAAATAAACATTAAAAAAATCTTTAAAAAGTTCTCATATCTTAATATATGGCAGCTTGTACTCTCTGTGCTTTGCAAAAGAGCACACTAAAGTCTTTAATTTATTATTCTGCTCTTCCGTCTTGTCTGCCAGCCCTAGAGCTAGCAGAGTAGTGGACACTTGCATATCCTTTTCTAACCTCAGCTTTACTAATTTTCTAACTTGAGCTTCAACCTTTAGTTGGTCATTGGTATCCAGCTGACTACTCACAGTAGAGACCCACTGTGGCAACCACGTGTTTCCCTTCTCTGCCTCAGTGTGGTATGTGCATTTCCTCCAACAAATGATTAGACTGGCTGGCATTTTCTGGGTGTCCCTATACTCACGCAGTAGTCCACAAGCATCTAACATACAGACCACCCTACCTCACACAGAAGTTGATGGCTGATTTGGGATATCTCCTGTGGATGCTTCATTCTCAAGTCCCATTTCTTTGGTATCCTGTATGGCTTGCCAATTGCCAGTTCATAACCTTCTTGGGAGCTTCTTGGATTTAATCTGAATCTGGCCCATAGAACCCAGAAGGCAGAGAAGGACCAAAGAAAGAGGTAGGCCACTCTGGATTGGTAGATGGCAATTTTAATAAGCAAAGGGAATTTACACATGAGGCTTGTCTTGGGTGGCACCAAGACAAATGGATCTTTGTGCCTGCTCACCAAATCTTAAAAGTTTATAAAGAAACCTTAACTGTGTTCACTCAGGTATACTGTGCAGGTGTTCTCAATAGCACATCATCATCTCAAGGCTTTGTCCTTGAAATAGCCTTTAGAAGTGGGAAAGCCAAGTGGAACCCGTATTCCAAGGATAGGGAAGAAGGTGAGGAGCCTCCAATCACCTAGGGTCCAGCTCACAGGCCAACTGGCATTCACATCTTTTATATGACTTTCCCAGCAGTAGTAAGGTCCTTGGCATTGGTATTAGTGAATTTTTTATTTTTTAAATTTAATTAATTAATTAATTTATTTTCTTGA
>NW_027532514.1:74659-77741 GCF_008692635.1 Crocuta crocuta | reverse complement strand
TCAGCACAGAGCCCGACGCGGGGCTCGAACCCACCAACAGTGATATCATGACCTGAGCTGAAGTCGGATGCTTAACCGACTGAGCCATTCAGGTGCCCCAGGTCTTAGTGAATTTTTTAAATCTGGCTCTATAGGCAAGGGAGACAAAAGCAAAAATAAGCAAATGGGACTCATCTTACTAAAAAGCTACTGCACAGTGAAGGAAAACATCACTAAAACAAAAAGGCAACTAAATGGGAAAAGATATTTATAAATAACATATCCATTAAGGGGTTAATATCCAAAATATACAAAGAACTCATATAACTCAATAATAAAAAAATTAAAAACTGGGCAGAGGAACTAAATAAACATATATGGCCAACAAGCACATGAAAACATGTTCAACATCACTAATTATTAGGGAAATGCAAATGAGAACCACAATGAGATATCACCTCACACCTATTACAATGGGTGTTATCAGAAAGACAAGCAATAACAAGTGTTGGAGAAGATGTGGAGGAAAGGGTACTCATACACTATAGGTGTGAATGTAAATTGTTGTAGCCACTACGGAAAGCAGTATGGACATTTGTCAAAAAATTAAAAATAGTACTACCATATGATCCAGATAGTCCACTTCTGAGTATTACATTTTTTTTAATGTTTATTTATTTTTGAGAGAGAGAGAGAGAGACAGAGTGCAAGCAGGGGAGGGGCAGAGAGAGAGGGAGACAGAATCTGAAGCAGGCTCCAGGCTCTGACCTGTCAGCACAGAGCCCCATGTGGGGCTCAAACCCACGAACTGCAAGATCATGACCCGAGCCGGTTGGACCTTTAGCCAACTGAGCCACCCAGGTGCCCCAGTTCTGAGTATTTATTGATGAATATAAAAACACTAATTCAAGAAGATATATGCACCCCTTTGTTCATTGCAGCATTATTTATAGTAGCCAGAAAGTGGAAACAAAGTGTCCATCCATGGATGAATGGATAAAGATGTGGTATGTGTGCGTGCACGTGCGCATGCACACACACAGACACACACACTAGAATACCAGTCAGCCACACGTAAGGAAATCTTGCCATTTGCGGCAATATAGATGGACCTTGAGGATATGCTAAGGGAAAAATCTGATGGAGCAAGGCAAATAACGTAATTTCCCTATATTTGAATTCTAAAATAACAAAACAAAGGAACAAACAAAACCAAACAAAAACAAACTCATAGATACAGAGATTGGTGGTTACCAGAGAGAAAAGGGTGTTGGGGGATGGGTGACAAGGCTCAAATGTGTGGTGATGGATGGTAACTAGACTTAATGGTGTTGATCACTTTCTAGTATATATAAATATCAAGTTATAATATTGTACAGCTGAAACTTATATAATGCTGTATGGCAATTTAAAAAAATTAATGTTTAATTTTGATAGAGAGAGACAGAGCGAGAGCAAGGGAGGGGCAGAGAGAGAGGGACACACAGAACCCGAAGCAGGCTCCAGGCTCAGAGCTTCCAGCACAGAGCCTGATGTGGGGCTCGGACCCACAAACTGAGAGATCATGACCTGAGCTGAAGTCGGATGCCCAACTGACTGAGCCACCCAGGCACCCCTGCTGTATGCCAATTTTACATCAAGAAAAATAAGCAAAAGACATATCAAGTATATCTTACGAAAAATTAATTTACTAATTTAATTTGTCAATTTTAATATGATTGTTGCGGATTGCTGTCAAAGACTCCTGAAATCTAATCCTACTCAGTTATCAATAACAGCAGGGAACAGTTTTATCCCTGGGTGACAGCCATTGATGACTGGCACTTGTCCTTTCAAGCTATTTCTACTTTCCTTTTCAGGAAGCTTGGAACCAGTACTGTTTTTTCATATCCCCATGTACCTTTCGTCTCTAACTCCTCTTCTTTCATTACCGTTTTCTCTAAATAATTATTTACTGTGGTATATGGGAGTACTTGTTTTTCAGCTTACTGTGCATCTCATGAACCTCATTGTCAAAGTGACATAGACAGCAATTGGAAGCACTCAGCTTTGCAAGTCTTAAGGTTACTATTCTTAGTACTGTTGACCTCTCATTTGGAATAGTATTACTGCATGTCGATAAAACACATACAATTTCCCTGAATGATGACTTTTAGGAAAAGATACTTTTTGAGTTACAAAATCACTGAATGTTCCTGAAATTTGTAGTAAAAGGCACCCTTATTAGAAACTTTCTCCTTCAGCTTTTGGAAATAACCTCCTGATTTTGTCCAATTCCATAAACATAATTGAGCAGTTACTTATGAACAGTTACTGAACCAAGGTGAGCTCTCACCTTGCTGTAACTTATTCCTAGATGCTAAAATCCTACAATATTATTTAAATTATGAAAGAGAAAACCTTAGGGAATCCTTAAAGATCACAATCTGAGACTATCCAGTGGGAGAAATACGTTTGTACTAGAGTATACAAAAGGAGACATCTTTATAATTGCCATCCAAGTAGATTATGTATACAAGTGCAGTCAAGTTTATTAGGAGCTGAGTGAGAAGGAGGTAGTAAAAACAATGGTCAATAATTGAGTGGGGGAAAGATGAAGAGTTTTGTGGGTTTTTTTAATAGGGGCCCAGCTAAGAGAGAGTCAGAAAATCTAAATACTCCCTTTTGAAGTCAGTGGCTGCTGTTAGTCATTGAAAATAAGATGTCCTTTCAGAACATCTAAGACCAGTTATTGCAAATGGCAGTGAGAATCTCGAATCTGTCAGATAAATACTACAATGAAATCATGGAGCAGTATGAGTCATGGACACCTCTGAACATATGACGACAGTTTAATAATTTTTAAAAATGATAAAAAGTTAAATACAAAAAATATTTAGTATCTGAACTTTTTATTAAAAATTCAAATACAGTTAACTCACTGAGTGGTTTGTGAAAATGTGGCCAACATTTGAGGGTGCATTTTAGCTTTATTATCAAGGAATAAAGAGAAGGAAAATGAACATTCTGGCTTACACTTTAATCTTCTTATCACTACAATACACATTATATTCATAAAAGTATAATTTAATCATTATAAAAAAAGGTTCAAGAAGAAGTATAG
>NW_027532514.1:72749-74466 GCF_008692635.1 Crocuta crocuta | reverse complement strand
TTAATTCAACTTTTAAATCAGCTATTTTAAGATGGCATTTTAGGTTAGTGTGGTGTCTTATTTTGGGAGACATAATAAACTAATATCTATTCAAAACTGCCTCTTGATTATGATTTAGAAACAGATTTTGCTTATGTCTGGTTTGTCTCAAATTACTGCTAGTAAGTATTCCTCCTCCGTTTATGCATTATTTCAGCCTTCATTAATTTTTTAAAAGAAAATTGGAGGCTTTTTTCCCCAAGAAAACTATACCATTAAAAAATCTACTTCATGGTGCTTTTATATGTGAATTTGAAGGGGAGCGTACTTTATTCGTTTTACAAATAAATTAACTCTAACCAAAAATCTGTTGTTTTATGTCTTAGGACAAAGTTGTTGCTGTTCAGTTCTGTAACAATGGAGANAGAATTAATCAGTTCTTCCTTTCTGACTGATTTCTTTTTTGTGTATTTTATTTTTTCCATTTATGTCATAACTTCAGTCAAGAATTCTATTATTTGACTCATTATGTTCAGTTTTCTTCTCCTTTCTAAATATATCCTGTCCATTTCTGCCAGATCCACATTGTTCTGTTCAGAAATCTTTAGTGTTTCTTCTTTGTCTATAGAATAGAATTCAAATGTCTTAGCCTCGAATTCAGAACTTTGTATAACTTGACTTAGACCTACATTCTTCGCTCATTTACTATTCCCATATAAATCTTTACATCTGGCCTAATTGACTTAATCATTGCTTCTGTTACATTCCACATCTATATCTATATATCTCTGTCTGTCTATCTTCTCTATCCTCTCATTCATTTATTTGCTTATGCTTTACTACTGCACACCATTCTTACCTAGAAATATCATTCCCTACTCCCCCTCACTCCTTTCCTTCCTATAGCCTCCCTCTCCCTTATGCTCTCCTTCACTCTATTTTTCTTTTCCCTCCAGTCCCTTTCTCTTTTAGCCTAAGTCATATCTTCCTCTTAAGGTTCATGCTCTATCTGAAGCCTTTTTTGACTGCTCCAGATTTTAGCCATATGGTCTTCCTCTGGAAATCTGTATTACTTATTGTCTCTACTACTCATATGATACATATTTTCTGTGTCTGAAACTCAGAAATTATATACAGGTATTTGTACATACTCTCAAATGTTTGATCTCAAAAATATTATTATCTTTTGCCCTAGTCTAAAAATTGACCTAGAATAGATTTAAAAATGTAAGTACTTAACATAAATTTGTATCCATATATTTCTATAAAAACTTTATGAAGGTGACCATGTTTTATTTTTATTTTTAATTTTTTGACCATGTTTTATTTTTAACTATTTTTCAGACAGTGGGTGATTACTATGATGAATTTGTTCATCTTTATTAAATACAAGAGTAAAATAATGATGGTCCACATAGAGTGAAGTTTATATTAGGAATGAAAAAAACCTTCAAATAATTTTTTGAGGTTGGTTTATTGCACTATACTGAGTTATACAGTTGAAGGTTTGTACGGCTATGATTCTTTCATGCTACAGGAACCTGAAGTTTCTAATTCTTTGTCTTTTCCTTAAAGGACAAACATTATTTTAACTTTATTAGTTATGTGGACAATAAACAAAAGAATGTCCAGTTTTTTTTACTAAAAATTAAAGATACAGTTTAGAATAAAAGTAACATTTTTTTTTCTTTTCACAATGACAGGATAATGAAGAATGTTAGAACCCAGTATTGCCAGG
>NW_027532514.1:71206-72730 GCF_008692635.1 Crocuta crocuta | reverse complement strand
GGATTGTACAAAGATGTGTATAGAGATATTCATTACAAGATTATTTATAATGGTGAAGAATGGAAATAGTATAAATATCATTAGGGGACTGATTTAGTTTAACTGACACATCCATATTGTTGAACACTTATTAAAAGTGATGGTAGTTTATATTTGTAAACCTAGAAATATATTTATGAAATAACACTTAAGTTGGGGAAAATATTATAAAACATTACATAGAGTACAATTCTGTTTACTGTAGGGGGAAATATATAAGTGTTTATGTATGCCTTTAATAAAGTCTGGAAGAATAGAAAGGAAAGTATGAACAGTGATAGAGTTATGGGTGAAGTGAATGTATTTTTATAAGTTTTATTGAGATTTAATGCACATAACATAATTTCAGTGGTTTTTCAGTGTATTCACTGGGTTATGTAACCTTCACCGCCATGAATTTTAGAACATTTTTAGCACCCCAAAAAGAATTCCCATACCTTTTAGTTATCTTTCCCCAGTCTCTTTACACCTGCACCTTTAACTCTGGACAAACATTAATCCACTTTTTATTTTTAAAAATTTGCCTATTCTGGAAATTTTATATAAATTGAATTATATAATAAGTGGTCTTTTGTGACTGACTTCTTTGACATAGTGTAAGGTTTTCAGGATTCAACCATGTTGCAGCATGTATCATTATTTCATTTATTTTTATTGCTGAATACTGTATGATTGTATGGATACCAGTTTGTTTATCCCTTTATTAGTTGATGGACATTTGGGTTGTTAACCACTGTTTGGCTTATGATGAATAATGCCATGGATACTCATGTACAAGTTGTTTTTAAATTTATTTTTAATGTTTTATTTATATCTGAGAGAGAGAGAGAGAGCGTGAACAGGGGAGGGTCAGAGAGAGAGGGAGGTACAGAATCTGAAACAGGCTCCAGGCTCTGAGCTGGCAGTCAGCACAGAGCCTGATATGGGGCTCAAACCCACAAACTGTGAGACCATGACCGGAGCCGAACTCGGACACTTAACCAACTGAGCCACCCAGGCATCCCTCATGTACAAGTTTTTATGTGAACTTATGTTTCATTTCTCTTGGATTTTTACTTTGGAGTAGAATTGTTGAGTTATATGGTGACTGTGTTTGTCATTTTGAGAAACTGCCAAATTGTTTTCCAAAATGTATCATTTTCATTTCTCNTTTCATGTCTCTTAAATTTTTACTTGGGAGTAGAATTGTTGAGTTATATGGTGACTGTGTTTGTCATTTTGAGAAACTGCCAAATTGTTTTCCAAAATGTATCATTTTCATTTCTCCTAGGAGTGTATGGGGATGAATGTATTACTTTCATAATTAGAAAAATGTGATTTCTATTTTGGAAGAACATAAGAAGGGTATTTTAACTGTTTCTTTGCAGTTTAAGATTTGTTAGTGGAAGTAGAGATGGAACAGCAAGAATTTGGCAATATCAACAACAAGAATGGAAGAGTATAGTGCTAGATATGGCTACTAAAATGACTGGGTAAGATTGGATG
>NW_027532514.1:70795-71194 GCF_008692635.1 Crocuta crocuta | reverse complement strand
TCTTTCGAGATTTTTTTTTTAAAATTTTCTATTTTAGATGTACCTTTGTTAATAATTTACAGAGTATGAATATTGCAAATTATTTTACTTAGGAATAATTTGCCATCTGGAGAAGACAAGATCACTAAACTTAAGGTGACTATGGTAGCCTGGGATCGCTATGACACCACAGTTATTACTGCAGTGAACAATTTCCTTTTGAAAGTATGGAATTCTGTCACAGGGCAACTTCTTCATACTTTATCTGTAAGTATTCTTGGAATAATTAAAATGATCAAAAAAGGGCATTAATCTAGAAGATAGGAAATTTAAGTTTTAATTTACGTGCTATGACTTAACTATCCCTCAGAGAAGCAATTATTTGAGTCATCTCTGCAAAATAGGGATGGCACATTTTGT
>NW_027532514.1:69620-70773 GCF_008692635.1 Crocuta crocuta | reverse complement strand
CAATGGTATCCTTTTTGTTTTACCTTCAGGGTTTAGTTTATGCAAGAAGTAGAGGTAAGAGAAAGAAGTAGGAAGGAAAAGGTGGCTTTGCCTCTTTTAAAAAATGTACTTGTTGTTGTAAAAGATTGCAATATTTGTGACCTGAAAAGTTGGTAGGATTGATAGCAGAAATCACATGGGTGGTCTTGTTGGTTTATCATGTATACTTCAGGTTAAATGCCACTTAAAAGCTTTTTTCCTATCTGCTTCCATTATCAGTTCATAAATACTTTAAGGACAAAGGCCAAGTGATTGCCATCTGATGTACAAATAGTAAGTGATAGGGACTAGAATCTAATTCTCATGACACAGTTCACTTTGTAGTATACCATGGTATCATCTTTATTTGTCTCCTCTGTGAGANAGGAACCCCTTGTGGATTTGTTTTTAGTTCAATATGATCTGGGCTACAGAATGTAATTTAAGAATAGTCAATGTAAGATGTCTTGCAAAGGCGTCAAATAAGAATGTGCATGCCAGGGGCCC
This sequence comes from Crocuta crocuta, assembly GCF_008692635.1. NCBI lineage: Eukaryota > Metazoa > Chordata > Mammalia > Carnivora > Hyaenidae > Crocuta > Crocuta crocuta. Next base: position 70,248 of record NW_027532514.1, on the reverse strand, counting down.
TCGGGTGGCTCAGTATTTAGAAATCTGACTCTTGATTTTGGCTCAGGTCATGATCTAATGGTCATGAGATCAACCCCACACTGGGCTCTTCACTGAGTGTGAAGCCTGCTGGGGATTCCCTCTCTCTTTCCCCCTCTCTGCCTCTCTCTCTCTCTCTCAAAATAAATAAATAAACATCAAAAAAATACTAAATCTTTGAAATCCAGTGTTTTAGTTTTCACTTACAAAACATCTCAATTTGGACTAGTCATATTTTAAATGCTTAAATAGCCACATGTAGCTAATTTCTATAGTATTAGATAGCACAAGTCCATATCTCTAAAAATCACAATTTCAAAGTTCATATTATAGCCANTACTTAGTTTTGATATTTATATTTTCTTTTTTTTGATATTTATATTTTCTGTGTTTAAAATTTATCAGGTCTTAGTGTGTGGTGTAAAATTCTTCCATTCAGCAAATACTGAACGTCTACTGTGTGGCAGTAACTGAGTTAGAGATTAGGAATAAATAGGAAATGAAAGAATCCCTGTCATCCTAGGATTTGTAGCCTATTAAGAAAAAAATGAAAACAAAAACAAAAAAAATTAAATGTTCAGAAAGAAAAGTACAAAATAACAGTGCAAGT
>NW_027532514.1:68350-69486 GCF_008692635.1 Crocuta crocuta | reverse complement strand
TACAAAATAACTCTGCAAGTTTCTAATAGGGTGACTAAACCTGGTCTAGGAGGGTCAGAGAAAGCTTCTTGCTTTTGGTTAAGATTTTGGTTAAGATTTGAAAGATAGGTAGAAATTACCCAGATCTCAGCCTAAATGTCACCTCCTTCACAAGGCTTTCCCTGATCAAACAATCTAGAGTAGCCTTCCAGTCTTTGTCTTATTCTATCACCTTTATTTTCATCATAGCATTTATCACTACCTGATATTTACTTATTATATTTTCTTGTTTGTTTATTTTCTGTCTCAATATAGTACGGTATCAATAAATATTTGGTAAATTACATATGTGAGGAAGCTGGGAGGTCCTTACAGGCAGAGGGAAAAGCACATTAAAGGTCTTGAGGTAGAAGGGGGTTGAAAGAAAGCCAATGTTTGGCTAGAGCACAGAGAGCAGAAAGAGTATCACCAGATAGGACTGGAGAAATGGACAGGGGCAGACCATTTAAGGTCATGGGATCTATCCTAGAACAATAGGAAACAATTTAAAGGTTTAACAGCTAAGGAATGACATGTGAATTTTGCTTTTGAAAAATGCCTGTAGGGGCATCTGGGTGGCTCAGTTCGTTAAGTGTCCAACTTCTAGTCAGGTCATGATCTCATGGTTCATGGGTTCGAGCCCCATGTCGGGCTCTATGCTGACAGCCAGCTCAGAGCCTGGAGCCTGTTTCAGATTCTGTGTCTCCCTCTCTCTGACCCTCCCCTGCTCATGCTGTCTCTCTCTTTCTCTCTCTCTCAGAAATAAATAAAACGTTTTTAAAAATGCCTTTATAATTCTGGCAACAGAATAGAGACTAGATTGTAATGAAGATAAGAGTGACTCTGGGTAGACTTTAGGATGGGCCATGATAATTTGGATTTGTGTGGCAGTGGTGGAAATAGAAGTGTGCCTTAAGACACATGATACATCTTAAGACATTACTGAATTTAATTAAGTTTGTTCCCTGTGATCCAGTGACTATGTCCTATCCTAAGGCATGTGACCAACAAATAAAATCTCCTATTTAAAAGCCTCACTTTCCCAGTGTACACTGAAATTGTTTTAACATTATCATTTGAGTTTAACAAAGTAATTTTATTGTTTACTTGTTAGGGAC
>NW_027532514.1:65201-68214 GCF_008692635.1 Crocuta crocuta | reverse complement strand
CTTGTTAGGGACCTTAGAAAGTTTTTGTTATATCAAGGTGATTATTTAGCATATAACAAAGAAGTAATATTTTAGTCATCACTGGGAAATTTTAGTAAACTTTCAGTTGTTGCAATATTTATTGTAATGGGATTTTTACCTACATATTTTGAGCCAGTATGCATTTATTTTACGGTAATTTCTATTTTTATCCACAATGGCAATATGGTAGGATGCTCTATTATTCCATTTTTTGTAAAATGCTTTGGAATAAAATACATATTTTAGGGTCACAAGATATGATTTCTAAAAGTTTCTGATGTGTAATATGCTGATGTGTTTCTAAGTGAAATTCAACTTCAGGATGTCATGCATGCTTTTCTAAAACTTAGAGCCTGTTGTTAATCATGTATTCTTAACAATGATCTGAATCAAATATTGGCAAACGATTTCTTTAAGAGGCCAGATAGGAAGTATTTTAGGCTTTGCAGGCCACATATGGTCTCTGTTGCATATTCTTCGGAGTTTTTTGCAGCCTTTTAAACATGTAAAAACCGGGGCACCTGGGTGGCTCAGTAGGTTGAGCGTTCAACTTTGGCTCAGGTCATGACCTCACAGTTCATGGGTTCAAGCCCCACGTCGGGCTCTGTGCTGAGAGCTAGCTCAGAGCCTGGAGCCTGCTTTGGATTCTGTGTCTCCCTCTCTCTCTGACCCTTCCCTGCTCATGCTGTCTCTCTCTCTCTCTCTCTCTCTCTCTCAGAAACAAATAAAACATTAAAAAAATGTATAAACCATTCTTATCTCACAGGCTGTGTGTACAAAAATATCTAGGGGTTAGTTTTGGCTAGCAGGCTACAGTTCCAGACTCTTGATCAAAGTTCTTATATATAAATATTCATTGGTAAAGGAAACATATAGAGAGCATTGGTTTTCAAACCTTTTTTTTTTTTTAAAGCAGTAAACCCATTTTTCAGATAGCATATTAAATGAAACCTCCAGCTATAAAGTAGAAAAAGGGCAGAGTCTCTATGCTTTTTTGTTTGAATGTATCATGGGGCCTTCCAAAATACAATTTGAATACTAGAGATAGAATGCTGGATGAAGAACAATGAAGGTTTGTCTGTTATCTGTGTGGCAGAATTGGGTATTAATGAAAAATTCTGTTTGTCTCATTTTCTGTTGGTCTTTTAAATAGCAGAGTCATAGAAATATGAATTCTGCTTCAGGGGCCTGGTTAATGAGCTGTAACTGTTTTTGGACTACATTTTAAACACCTTTCTGCATCTTCTATTGAATACTTTTTGAAATCAACACTTAAACATATAAGGAACTCTAATTGAACCATTTCTTGCAGTGCCCATGTAGTAAATGCTGTGGTGTGCATAAATTCATCTGAACCGGATTGATAGCACACTCCAGAGAACTTTAGGCCGGATAAACTAGATACTTGGTGTTGCTTTTCACGTTTAATATTGATTTTATCACAGGGACATGATGATGAAGTATTTGTTTTGGAAGCACATCCATTTGATCAAAGGATTATACTCTCAGCGGGTCACGATGGGAACATTTTTATTTGGGACCTTGACCGGGGGACCAAAATTCGGAATTATTTTAACATGGTAAGGAAAATCTGTGCTTAATTCATATTAAAACAGACATGTCTTATATGCCAGCTTGGTAATTAAAATATACTTAGTGCCAGGGAACCTCTTGTCATCTCTGTTTAAATCCATACAGTAACCTAGAGGATGTCTCAAGACCTGAGAGTAAGGCTAATTGAGAATTAAACCTTTCAGAGTGACTCTGTTATCATGGCATTAGTGTTTTCCAAATTCTTGTGCTCAGCTCTAAACTCTAGAAACTCAAATGTAATAATAAGCTTTTGGAGCTAACACTAACCATAATCACCAAAGTTTAATATTTAAACAATAATCCTAATATATATATCATAACAGTGACTGTATTGTATCTATCTCTGATAAACTCTATATGGCTTAGTTAGTAATCAGGAAGTTGTTTGGCAAACGTGGAATTGGAGGTTTAGTTACTCTTAAGATGTATTTCATACAAACCCTGGAAAAATCTGATGAGCTATCTCTTTTCCCAGTAGAATACCCTTCTACGGTAATGGGAGTACTCATATTCCCCATATTTAGTGTTCTCTGAAGAATAGTTCTCAGTAAACATTGCTACATTGTCAACTTTTGAGCTCCTTTTTATAGGCTTTGTATGGTTCTAGACTGTTAATATCCTCTGTCTTTTGTTAGTAAAGTTGATTTGTATGCTTTAATTTTAAGAAGGTTATTTTAAGGCTTACTTGCATTACAATTTAAGTGTGAAGATATTATCTTGATTTTGCTGAGATAGCATTTTTGTCATTTTGGTTGTGTCTAGTCACTAATTCAGTACTTCATAAGATATGAAATGGCTAGTAATGTTTGGTGCCATTTTAATTCTTCCTAATGTTATTCAGAGCTCTACTGTTTCAATAGGGTTCTGGCTGCAGAAGCCAGGGAGTACATTGGAATGTTGGTGCATTACAGAATCCAAGATATTAAGAAGCAGAATCTATTTCCTACTTATTTGAAAAAGCGTGTCTTAAAATGACTAAAAGTGACTCCTCTAATTTTCAGATTGAAGGCCAAGGCCATGGTGCAGTGTTTGATTGTAAATTTTCACCAGATGGAAACCATTTTGCCTGCACAGATTCTCATGGGCATTTGCTCCTTTTTGGTTTTGGATGCAGTAAATACTATGAAAAGGTTAGTCTATTTAATTTTTGTTATAGGCTATAATTTTGGATTGTGTCATTCATAAATTTTATTTGGAGTCTTCCAGTTAATAAGGGTCATTGTGTGTCAACAGATATAAAATAACCAAGTCACTTTTCTTCGTAACATTTTTCATCACTACCAAAACATAAGGCTTGACAGTTTGAATCACTATAAAGATATAGGGTGATGTAGATACAAAAATTCATTAGGAAATCCTTTTGCTTAGTACATATTCTCTGTACTGCCCTTCAGGCATA
>NW_027532514.1:59465-65188 GCF_008692635.1 Crocuta crocuta | reverse complement strand
CTGCCCTTCAGGTGTAATGGGAAAACAAACTTTCCAGATTGCATCCTCTACTACCTATCATAAAATGGAAACAAATAGCTGGTGACCAAGTGTTAATATTCTTGCTTGGCCACTTTACCTATTATCCATCTTGTTAAAATAATTTGGAAGCTTACTTAATTGGTTCTTTATATTTTATTAGCTGTGAATTTGGAATAGATTATAGATTCTTGGAGTTGGACGAGAACTCAGAATCATTGATTTTAACTCAATACATGTATCACTTTTGAGTGTTCTTGATGCATTTGGTATTTACCTGCTTTGCCACTTATATTGTACTTCTTCTGTCCATATTTGAAAAAAAATATTAAAAATAATTATAAAGGTTTGTATGATATTTACAACTTAAATAAAAATACCTAACTTTATCTACTATGTTACTGCTCTCCTTCTTTGTATGCTAATTGGAGAGATATGATATAGGGCCAGAAAGTAATACAGATTATAGGATTTTGTGAAGAAAAGATAGGATTACAATTTAGGTGATTCAATTCTGCCTGAAGGAAACATATAACAATAGAAGGCTGTAAGGGAATGCAAAAAGTGTCATGTTTGAAAAATGCATGTTCTCTAGGAATGAAAATTAATTCCTTCTGCATGTTAAATACTTAAAACCTGTGATAAAGATTCCAGATCAGATGTTCTTCCACACGGATTATCGACCTCTTATCCGTGATGCCAATAACTATGTACTGGATGAACAAACCCAACAAGCTCCTCACCTCATGCCTCCCCCGTTCTTGGTGGATGTTGATGGCAATCCACATCCTACAAAATTTCAAAGACTAGTACCAGGACGGGAAAATTGTAAAGACGAACAACTTATACCACAGCTGGGATATGTGGCTAATGGTATGTCATACCCAAAATTAAATTTAAAATATTTTGCAAAATGTTATACTTCCTGCTCTTCTTTCTATGATATGTACTTCCTGCTAAACTCTATAGTAGGTTAGAATGTATTTTACCTAATACTTCTATTAATTTTCATTTGGACATTACTTTTTTTAAGTTTTATTTTTGACTTATTTTGAGAGAGAGAGAAATGTGGGAGTGGCAGAGAGAGGGAGAGGGAGAATACCAAGCAGTCCCTGCATCATCAGCACAAAGCCTGATGTGGGGCTCGAACTAATGAACCATGAGATCATGACCTGAGCTGATATTTAACCTACTGTGCCACCCAGATGCCCCATTTGTATAGTACTTTTGACCTTAACAGAGTACTTTTACATTTTTATGTCACTTGAACACAGATAAATGGATTAGGGCAACAAGCTTATACTCAAGCAGAGAATGTATTGATTTGTTTCCTTAGGACGCTGAACATATATATGATCCTGTTGCTTATGGTTTTGACTCCTAGTTATGATTAAATGTACTAACTTTAGTCTTTCAAGCTTTTCTCATTGGTGAAATTCCACTGCTCATGTTTTGGTATTTTAATTTGACAGTTCATAATTAATGGAACTAAGTTTAGGAAATTTCAAAAACCAAAAACTCATGGCCATTTACTCATTCTCTTGTGTGAAATGCAAAGAATATTTTAGTGTTTAACAGTCTTGGAGGATTTTGAGGAAGCAGTGATGAGCACAACACATGATGTAAAGATAGTAGAATAAGACACTGAAATAATGCTGTGCCCTGTCAAAGCAACTTTTCTTTTTTTAATTCCAGTATATTAACATACAGTATTATATTCATTTCAGGCTTACAAAACAGTAATACAACAATTCTATATATCACACAGTGCTCATCATAAGTGCACACCTTGATCTCTATCACCTATTTCACCCATTCCTCTACCTGCCTCCCCTCTGATAACCATCAGTTTGTTCTCTATAGTTAAAGAGTTTGTTTACTGGCTTCNTTCTCTGGCTTGTCTGCCTGTCTCTCTCTTTTTCCTTTGCTCCGTGGTTTGATTCTTAAATTCCACATATGAATGAAATAATATGGCATTTATTGTCTCTGATTGAATTATTTCAGTTAACATTATACTCTCTAGCTCCATCTATGTCATTGCATATGGCAAGATTTCATCCTTTTTTTAAGAGCATATTTATACCTGAAATTTTCTCTTTTTTTTTTTTTTCCAAGTTTATTTATTTATTTTGAGGTGGGGGAAAGAGAGAGGGAAGAGAGAGAATCCCAAGCAGGCTCCATACTGTCAGCACAGAGCCCAATGTGGAGTTCAAACTCACAAACTGTGAGATCATGACCTGAGCCAAAAATCAAGAGTCAGACACTTAACCAACTGAGCACACAGGTGCCCCAAGATTTCATTCTTTTTATGGCTGAATAATATTCTGTATTGTGTGTGTGTGTGTGTGCGCGTGCACACACGCATGTGCACACCATAACTTCTTTATCCATTCATCTATCAGTGGACACTTGTGCTGCTTCAATAATTTGGCTATTGTAGATAATGCTGCTACAAACATAGGAGTACATGTATCCCTTTGAATTGGTGTTTTTGTGTTTTTTTGGGTAAATACCCAGTAGTGCGTTTACTTAGATCTTAGAGTAGCTCTATTTTTAACTTTTTGAAGAACTTCCATACTGTTTTTCACAGTGGCTGCACCATTTTATATTCCCACCAACAATGCAAGAGGGTTCGTTTTCTCCACATCCTCTCCAACATTTGGCATTTCTTGTGTTTTTTATTTTAGACACTCTGATGGGAGTGAAGTAATATCTCATTGTAGTTTGGATTTTCATTTCCCTGATGATGAATGATGTTGAACATCTTTTCATGGGTTTTTTGGCCACCTGGATGTCTTCTTGGAGAAAAGTCTGTTAATTTCTTTAGCACATATATTAATTGGATTATTTGGTTTTGGGGTGTTGATTTTTGTAAGTTCTTTATATATTTTAGATACTGACTCTTTATTTTGATACATCCTTGGCACATATCTTCTTCCATGCAGTAGGATACCTTTTAGTTTTGTTGATTGTTTCCTTTGCTGTGCAGAAGTTTTTATTTTGATGCAGTCCTAACAGTTTACTTTGGGTTTTATTTCCCTTGCCTTAGGAGACATATCTACAAAATGTTGCTACGGCTCATGTCAGGGAAACTATCGCCTGTGCTCTCTTCTAGGATTTTAATAGTTTCCTGTCTCACATTTAGGTCTTTAATCCATTTGGATTTTATTTTTGCCATTGGTTTAAGAAAGTGGTCTGATTTCATTCTTCTGCATGGTGCTGTCCAGTTTTCCCAAAACCGTTTGGTGAGGAGACTGTCTTTTCTCATTGGATAGTCTTTCCTGCCTTTTCAAAGATTAAATGCTATATAATTCTGGGTTAATTTCTGGGTTTTCAATTCAATTCCATTGATCTCTGTGTGTCTATTTTGGTGCCAGTACCGTACTGTTTTGAATACTACAGCTTTGTAATACAATTTGAAGTCTGGAATTGTGATACTTCCTCTTTTATTTTCTTTTTCAAAATTGCTTTGATATTTTGGGGTCTTTTGTGGTTCCATATAAATTTTAGGATTTTTTGCTGTAGTTGTGTGTAAAATGCTATTGGCATTTTTGATAGGGACTGAATTAAATGTATAGATTGCTTTGGATCATATAGACATTTAAAATATTTGTTCTTCTAATTTATATTCATGGATGTCTTTCCATTTCTTTGTGTCATCTTCAATTTCTGTCTTCAGTGTTTTATGATTTTTAGAGTATAGGTCTTTCACTTTTCGGTTATTAGGTTTATTCCTAGGTAACATTATTTTTGGTATAATTTTAAGTATGATTGTTTTCTTAAAATCTCTTTCTGCTACATCATTATTGTATAGAGTATCATGTCATCTGCAAATAATGAACATTTAACTTTCTTACCAATTTGCATGCCCTTTATTATTTTTATTCAATTTCTGTGGCTAGGATTCTAGTACCATAGTCAGTAAAAGTGGTGAGAATGGACATCGTTGTCTAGTTCCTGACCTTAAGGGGAAAGCTCTCAGTTTTTCTCCATTCATTGAGTATGATGTTCACTGTGTTTTTCATATATTGTTTTTAGGTTGAAGTAAGTTCCCTCTAAACCTGCTTAGTTGAGGGCTTTTATCATGAATGGCTGTTGTACTTTGTCAGGTGCTTTTTCTGCATCTATTGAAATGATCATATGGTTTTTATTCTTTCTCTTATTGATGTGATATATCACATTGCTTAGTTTGTAAATATTTAACCAACCTTGTATACTGGGAATAAATCCTACTTAATCATGGTAAATTATTTTTTTAATGTATTGTTGGATTGTTTGCTAGTATTTTGAGGATTTTTGCATCTACATTTATCAAACCATACTGAGGTTTCTTCTCAAAAGGAAATCGGGGCTCCACCACACCAATGTTCTGAACTACATTGGGGGATCAGTTGAGAGGAGACCAAAGGAGCCTTTCACCTGAGACTTGAGAATGGCAGCCACACTATTCTCTCTTAACTGGCTGACAGGTGCCCATTATTTGGTTTGAGAGTTTTCTTTAGGATAAAAAGAAAAGAGGAGGTCTCAGCTGCTCTTTACTTATGGTTAGAAGATATTGATATCCTGGGATAATCCCCCAAAGAAATGTTGCTGGACTTTTTACCACAGCACGCAGTATTTATTGTTTTGCTGTGTTGAAGAATGAAGAAGTGGACACAAAATGAGCAGCAGGCAAAAGTTTATTAGAGTATAAGATTAGAAAGTAAGAATAGTAGGAAACCTCTGTTTATAGAGAGGGGACAATTGAAAGTGAATGCCCCACATTTTTCATTTCTGACTGATTCGTTTTTAACTTTTTTATCTCTGTGGTAAGGGCTTCCCTGAAGTCTTCTTTTCTCAAGTCCAGGGAGTATCGTCATGGTTATTGCTTTAAATTCTCTATCAGGCACATTACTTATATCTATTTTGCTTAGATCTCTGGCCATGATGTTATCTTGTTTCGTTTAGGATGAATTCCTCCATCTTGGCATTTTGCCTAGTCTCTGTCTTCTTTTGTGTGCTAGAAAAGCCTATTATGTTTCCTGCTCCTCAGAGCAAATAGTGCCCAGGGCCTGGAATGTCAGGCCAGGAGGGTCTCTGGTATGTGCTGGATGCACTCAGCTGCTGTATTTTGGCTGCTGTATCCTTAAGGGCAATCATCTGCAGTGGACGGTGTTTGGACTTTGGCCAGAGTGTATCACATTTTAACTATGTGTGCCTTATTCTTGTTAAATGAGACCTGATGCTACTTCCACTAGATCTGAATCCCTGCAGAACTCTATATTTGGGAATCATGGTATGTGTGGGGATTTCTGCTGGTCTTCTGGGGAAGGGGCCTGCCCTGCTGGGACTGAGGTGAACTTTATCTAGAAGGGCTGTACTGGGAGAGAACAAGGGTATGGGACCTGGAATAAGCAAGTTAGACAGCCAGTGTTAGTACTGTGCTTTTTACTGAAGGTAGCTCTGTGTTTATGTGAGGGGTGGGAGAGGTAAATGATGCCACCCATCTCTTTTGTCCCAGGAGAGGGGTCTCTGCTTGCCGCTCTCAGGGAAACACTACAGAGTGAATAATCTCTCCCACTGTTTCCCAAGTGTTTTTCAGTTGCCCTTTTCACTCTCTCTGCCCCAGGGTTGTTTGCCTACCTTCTAATAGGAGTAAGGAAGTGCCCTCAAGGCTCTATCTCAGCCAAGCCCACCAACCTTTTAAACTCTAGTCTTCAAGCCCC
>NW_027532514.1:54512-59457 GCF_008692635.1 Crocuta crocuta | reverse complement strand
GTTTTATCCCCTCTCTCTTGCCATTCTCTGTGACCAGGGCTCCCTCACCTCCACAGCACCTGTGCTCTGTTTCACCCCCAAACCATGTCTCTACACTTTATACATTCCTTGATATGCCTCTTCTCTCCATCTAGTTCTGGAGTTTGTTCTCTCAGTCCTCGGGTTTATTTCTTGGGTATTCAGAATGATTTGATAGTTATCTAGTTGGGTTCGAGGGACTAGATGAGCCTAGAGTTCTACTACACCACCATCTTCTAGCTGTGTATATTAAGTTGCTGGTCATGTAAGATTCAACCCATTCTTGGTCCTGCTGAGCCACCAACCATGAGTTCCACACATTTCAACAAGGGGCCCATATACAGGCTCTTGACTGAGGTCAAGAACCGGCTCCTGTCCAAATATGATCCTCAGAAGGAGGTGGAGCTCTAGCACTGGATCAAGGGACTCACAGGCCTCTCTGTTGGGCTCAACTTTCAGAAGGGTCTGAAAGATGGAAATTATCATGTGTATACTCATGAATAAGCTGCAGCAAGGCTCAGTCTCCAAGATCAACTGCTCCATGCAGAACTGGCACCAACTAGAAAACCTCTCCACCTTCATCAAGGCCATGGTCAGCTACAGCATGAACCCCATGGACCTGTTTGAACTGAACAACCTATTTGAGAGTGGAAATATAACATAGGTGCAGGTGTCTCTTCTCATACTGGCTGAGAAGGCCAGGGGCTGCAGAGTGGCATGCACATTGGCATCACATACTCAGAGAAGCAGGAGCACAACTTCAATGACACCACTGTGAAGGCAGGCCAGTGTGTCATTGGGCTGCAGATGGACACTGACAAATGTGCCAACCAGTCAGGCATGATAGCTTATGACACAAGAAGGCATCTACATGACCCCAAGAACTATATCCTGCAACCCGTGGACCACTTAACCATCAGCCTTCTGATACGCACAAACAAGTATACCAGCCAGGTGGGCATGACAGCTTCCAGGACTGCTTGGTACATGTACAGTACCAAGTCAGGGACTAACAAGTGTGACAAATCCTCCATGAACCAGAGTGGCCAGGTCTTTGGCTTTGGCTGGCAGATATATGACCCCAAGTACTACCCACAAGGTCCAGTGGCAGATGGGTCTTCAGTGGCTGCAGGTGACTACCCAGGCCTAGGCGAGGCCCCAGAATACACTCCCTACCACTAAAGAGTTAGAATACTGAGGTACATATGCAGGGTGTTTCCTCACATCACCCTATCTAAATTTGTTTTTTTTTTTTCTGTTGTCTTTTTTTCTAGTTGTCTGAGTGCTGCCAACTAAGGCGTCTTAGGGGAAGGGGAGGTGAAGGTATATGCAGATGTGTGTGGTACAGGGGTGCCTTCCAGAGAGCATCATGGCAGCAAACTTCCCAACAGGCTTTGGCCTAAGCTGTGAGGGGTGTTGGGGGGAAGAAACCTGGGCAGGGAGGGGACTGGCCCCAAATGATTTCCGGTTGCCTCTCCCTCTCTTCCCCTTTCTCTACCAATAAGCTTCTGGTTTCTGTACCCACAGAACTTTCAGACAGTTTTAATTAAAAACAAAATTTTTTTCAGAGGAGGTTGTGGGAGAGATTGTGGAGTGGGATGCCAGGAAGGAAGTAGGTCCCCTGGGAGAGAGCCAGGTCACAGTCCCAAAATATTGTAGGTCTTGTGAGGACCTGGATTTCCTTGGCACTCTCAGACGGCCACCTGTGTCTCCCCGCAAGGCCTTGTGGGGAAACTGAGGCCCAGACAGGACAACAGGTTGCCCTTCTCTGCAACCTGAGCTCCTTCTTCACCATGACTGCCATATTTGATTCTCTCCCAAACCACGTCTCCGCAACTCCTTCCTTCTCCAGTGTGGCCTATATTCTGCCTTTAGTTAGTTGTGGAGTTTGTTCTGCTAGCCTTCAGATTGATTTCTAGGGTATTTAGGATAAATTGGTTGTTGTCTAGTTTTATTCACGGGAAGAGGAAAGCCTAGTGTCCTCCTACTCCAGCCATCTTCCCTTCCATAGCAAATCTTGTTTATATATTTCTCTTGTATATTCTGCCTTCTTCACACTCCATCCTACACACCATAATGCCTTAGTTTGTTATTTGTAGGTTTTCTTCCAGGTGTGAGGTAGGTATTGATTTAGAAATGGAATTTTATTTCCTTACTAGGGATTTAAGACTTGAATTGTCTTTTGTAGAGTGAAATGTTGCCTATACTTTTATGTACTCTCTCATAAAGATGTATAGAATGGTGAAATGGTGTTATACGTTTGCTAATATTTACTTTTATAATGTCATATGTGTTCAGGGTGAAAACCATGAATATTAAGTGGGAGAAAACACTCAAAACATTTGAATAAAAAAATCTGTAGTTCATCACACTTCATTTCCTATAGGACCTGATAACTCAGATACTATATTGGATACCTTTTATTTTTTAAATTTTTTAAATTTTAAAATTTTTAAATTTATTATTGAGAGACAGAGAGCATGAGCATGGGAGGGACAGAGAAGTGGGGAGACACAGAATCTGAAGGAGGCTCCAGGCTCTGAGCTGTCAGACGCGGGACTCACTTTACAAACCATGAGATCATGACCTGAGCTGAAGTCAGATGCTTAACCGACTGAGCCACCCAGTTGCCCCTATTGGATACCTTTTAATATGACTAGAGGACAAGATAAACATGTCTAAGATGTATTTAAGAAAAAGANGAAGACCATTATTTTGATTTATTTCAGAAAGGAAATTCTTATGAAAGATGCAAAATATTTCATGTATTTATGGTTGAACTTAATTTAAACTTTAATTAGATCTCTACTCCAGACTTTTTGCTTGTAATATTCAATCAAGAATGTACATTTGAAAATCAAAATTTAATGATTATTCTTTAAGATGATAAGACCCTCATAGTAATGGCTAATTTGGGGATATTTGTTAAATCATACACAGAAACTGACGTATCAAACAATTTAAAAGTTCCTTATAAATATTTGGTATATTTTATTTTTATTTTAATCTTGTTTTTTAAATATTTGCATGAAAATTTTATAGATTAAAGTTTGTTTTACTGGATTTGGGGTGTATTAAAATGTAAGTAATGTTTTGGGTTCATATCTTTGGTCTCATTAAGGTGATGGTGAAGTGGTAGAACAAGTGATTGGGCAACAAACCAATGACCATGATGAGAGCATTCTTGATGGAATAATCAGGGAGTTACAGAGAGAACAAGATCTGAGACTAATTAACGAAGGAGATGTTCCACATTTTCCAATTAATAGATCATATTCTGCTAATGGTGGTAAGTATGTATATATTTATATGATGAAGGTACTTTATTTTACTTATACTAAGTAAGTCTATGTAAGGAACTTTTGAGGGTTTTAAATAAAAACATTTTTATTAATTTACAATTATGATATCAAATACATCAAAATGCCATAATATCATTGTCATTTGTTGCTAAAATGTCTTAGCATCTCCTACAAAATACAGGTAGTATATTTTAATATACTGTATCCTTGTTAACTCAATAATGTATTTTCAGCCTTTACTTTTGTTCTAATAAGTGAAGTAAGGTACTGCAATAAGTGTACATCCTTTTTTAAAAGGGGAACCAGCTTATAAAGTTTTCAAAATTAAAAGCACTGTGAATTTAAAAATTACTAACAAAAAATTTACCCCCCATTGTTGAAAAGAAAGCAACATCCCCTTCCTCTCTTGAATTTACAGAAATAACACTGGAAGATAAGCCCTATTATTAGGGAATACAGATACAACTTTTTTTTTTGAGAGAGAGAGAGAGAGAGTGAGAACACACATTCAAGTAGGGGAGGGACAGAGGAAGAGGGAGAGAGAATCTCCAGCAGGCTCCATGCCCACCACAGAGTCACATGCAGGGCTGATCTCACCTGAGATCATGACCCGAGACAAAGTCAAGAGTTGGACACTTAACTGACTGAGCCCCCCAAGGTGCCCCCCAGGTGAAACTTCTGAATTGACTTTCACAACAGTTTGATATTAATTACTGGCAGTATTCTAATTTATTATATCTTTTCCTTCACGTTACGAATCTGAATTTTATATAAATGTTAACTTCTGTTAGTTTTACTTTATTTTTAATTATGGAATGCTTCCTGAATTTACATGTCATCCTTGTTTGTACAGGGACTTTGCTAATCTTCTCTGTATCATTCCAGATTTAGTGTATGTGCTGCCAAAGTGAGCAGTGTCAATTTTACTTTTATCAAGAACTATTAGTTGGACTTTCAAATGCAGTCTTCTTATGGGATTTTGGCAAATGTGATTCCTTTTACATTTATGTAATTGCCATTCTTTCAGGTATCATGGCTTTTGGAATCCAAGAAATGAATAAAATGATTTAAAGTGTATGTGATTCACAGTGTATTTTACTCGTTTCCTGATTCTTGTGTATCTCATAAAATTAAAATAATTTTGTTTTTGTTTACCTAAGGAGCACCTAATTCAGATAAGGTTTCCTTAACCTGGAACAAGATAATAAGTAGGCTGATAATCTTATATATGTAGGCCCTTTGTTTCTAAGACATAAAACATTTTTAGAACCCTGATTTAGAGATTCATTTATGAAATCAGTGTTCAGCTGTACCCTCAATACTAGATTTCTGTGGATAGATTTGAAATGCCATTAGTCAAAGTGGACCCACTGACTTCTACTTCCAATGTTTATTTCAATTTTTTTTAATCTTTCCTGGTGCTTCTTTTAACAGTTGAATGAATGATTCAATTTCCATTTTTATTTTATTTACAAATACAACAAAAATGAATTAATAGGGATATGTCTAGGGGCTTAAATTTCATTACTTTATTTCTCCTTTCTTTAATTGCAAATCAATTTTGAAAATCAAAAATTTGATAGTTAAAAAATACTTTGGGGGGGACGCCTGGGTAGTTCAGTTGG
>NW_027532514.1:53855-54231 GCF_008692635.1 Crocuta crocuta | reverse complement strand
ACTGATGTCTAAAAATTTGGTACTTTTGTTCAGAAAAACCTTTCTTTTTGTTTTAGCTCTTAGAAGTCCAAGTGTGGACATATCTTCTTCCCCAAATATTGGGCTTCGACGTAGTGGTCAAATTGAAGGTGTCCGACAAATGCATAACAATGCTCCTCGGAGTCAGATAGCCACTGAACGAGATCTCATGGCATGGAGCAGAAGAGTGGTGGTCAGTGAACTAAATAGTGGAGTTAGTAGGTGAGTCAATAAGGTAACATTCATAAGAAAATTGAGAGCTTTATAATTTAGTTAATTTTAATAACTAAGGTAGTTTTTAATAACTGAGTTTTATATTAGTTTTTCTACATTGTTCCATTTACTTAATTCCATATCA
>NW_027532514.1:49935-53566 GCF_008692635.1 Crocuta crocuta | reverse complement strand
TTTAATGATTATCTTCAATTTGCTTGGCTTTATGCTAAATGGTTTGGGAAATACTGAAAAATTAAAAACAGAGTTTGACTTCCATGAGTTCATAGTCTAGTTTAGAAGATAAGAATACAAATACTATTATGTAAGAACATGACACCATATGTGATTAAATATGTCTGATATATAGACCCCAAATACAACAGTAGTTCTGAGGAAAAGGCCATCAATTTAATATTGGAATAGTTTGGGAGTGCCATATAAGTATGTTGTAGATCCCAGTGCTTAGGGTATGTTTAGAAATGCCATTTAAGTAGACTTACTTGCATGAAAGGATTTCATTAGAATGAATTTCAAAGTTAGAGTACCTATCCTTATTTGTTTTAATATAAACTCTAGGTAATCCACATAGACTGGGAATAGATTTAGAAAAAGAAAAGAACATTTGACAGAGAGTATACAAAATTTCTTAATCATGCTATCTCTTTTACCAAGCCTTTTACCAGCTAAGCCAACAAGTAGCAAACGTAATTTAGTTTTACCTTTTCTTTCCTCACCAGTAATAAGAAAAAGGGAGACATAGTTAATTTATGAACGCTTGGTGGTAGAGAAATAAATAATTCTTTGCTCAAAATATTAAAGTAGAATTGAAAGTCAGAAGCTCAAATAGATACTTATATGCCATGTTCATTGCTACATTATTGACAATAGGAAACAGTAGAAATAACTCAAGTGTCTGTATTCAGATGAATGGAGAAACAAAATGTGATATATACATACAGTAGAATATTGCTCAGTCATAAAAAGGAATGAGGTTCTGATACCTTTTACAACATGAATAAACATTGAAAACATGCTAAGTGAAATACCAGACACAAAGGGACAAATAGCATATGATTCCACTTATGAAATACCTTGATTAGGCAAGTTCATAGAGATGTAAAGTTGATTAGAAGTTAACAAGGGCTGGTAGAAGCACAGATAGAGAGTTACTACTCAATGGGTACAAAGTTTGGAGTGGTGAAAAAGTTTTAGAAATAGCATGATGATTGTTATATAACATTGTAAAAATCATTAACACCATTGAATTGTATACCTAAAAATGATTAAAGTGGTAACGTTGATATTTAAAGATGTTTTTGCTTTCTGACTTTTTTCTCTGTTATGACAACACTTTATTTTTTTTTTGATGGGTGTTGTTAAACTTATTTTAGTAACCATTTTGAAATATATAAATATATCAAAACATTTTATTTTATATATTATACTAATACAATATTATATTTCAATTGCATTTCTTTTTTTAAGTTTTTATTTAAATTCNTACCTTCTTTATTAGGGTTCAGGAAGAATGTCGAACTGCAAAAGGTGACATAGAAATCAGTCTTTACACAGTTGAAAAGAAGAAAAAGCCTTCTTCTACTACCCAAAGGGTATGTTTAGTTTTACAGTACTTTGAGTTACTCTATTTTCAGATATTTGCAGATACTGGATTTTTCAAAGGTAAGAGTTATGTATTAGGGGGCTCTTTTGCTAGTTGACATTACATATAGGTAGCCTGTTTTTTAACCCGAAATTGAGATATATAGTTCTTTTTTTAAATTTTTTTAATGTTTATTTATTTTTGAGATAGAGACAGAGTGTGAGCAGGAGAGAGAGAGAGAGAGGGAGACACAGAATCCAAACCTAGCTCCAGGCTCTGAGCTGTCAGCACAGAGCCTGATGCAGGGCTTGAACCCACAAACTGTGAGATCATGACCTGAGCCAAAGTCAAACGCTTAACCAATTTAGCCACCCAGGTGCCCTGAGATATATATACCTCATAATAAAGATGAAATTTGGGGCACCTGGGTAGCTCAGTCAGATGAGCGTCTGACTTCGGCTTGGTCTCATGGTCTGTGAGTTCGAGCCTGGCATCAGGCTCTGTGCTCACAGCTCAGAGCCTGGAGCCTGCTTTGGATTCTGTTTCTCCCCCTTTCTGCCCCTCCCCGACCTGTGCTCTGTCTCACTCTGTCTCTCAAAAATAAATAAATGTTAAAAAAAAAAGATGAAATTACCCAAAGTTAAGACTGTGCTCCAAAATATAGGGCATGTTGTCATTGTAGGTATAGGACATTTTTATTAAAATGCCATTTTCATATGGTTAGCGTAAAAGCTTAAAATTGTTGGCTGATCACTAATCAGTATAAAAAAAATACTTAGATATCCTAAGTCAGAGGTTGGCAAACTACTGCCCATTCCTGTTTATAGCTTTATTTGAACACAGCCACACTTATTAATTAATATATTGGCTATGGCTACTTTCACACTATAGAGTTGAATAGGTCCAGCAGGGAAGAACATATGACCTCAAAGCCAAAAATATTTATACTCTGGCCCTTTACATAAAAGGCCCACTCTTGGCCTACCTGATCATATAGGAGCAAAATCTGATCTATATACTGGGAAGATTTGTATTCCCAGTAGAAACTACTAAGCAGAGAGTAAGATTCCTATACTTGATTGGGTACATAGTAAGCCCCTTACTAGTATTCTGAGATTGAACAAACTAGTGGCATAAGGATGTATGTTCTTGTTCCCAGATTTAACCCTAACTCCTCAAAAGTTCAGTAGCTTGGAGAGTCTAGGATGATTTTAACTTTATACAAGAAATCTAGGCAAGGAGCACTGAATTTTAAATGTTTCTTTCCAGTATTGATAAACACAATTTTAGGTAAGTACTATATGAATATCTCCAAATATCCTTAGATTATTTTGATGCCCACTTTTCTTAATTTCTGTTGAAGTTTTCTTAGCTTATTTGATGTTCTTTGATAAGATTATTTTCTTAGAGATTTTCAATGATTCAGATCCATGGGGCGCCTGGGTGGCTTAGTCGGCTAAGCGTCCGACTTTCACTTAGGTCATGATCTCGCGGTTCGTGGGTTCGAGCCCCGTGTCGGGCTCTGTGCTGACTGCCAGCTCAGAGCCTGGAGCCTGTTTCAGTCTGTGACTCCCTCTCTTTCTGACCCTCCCCTGCTCACGCTGTCTCTCCTCTCTCCTAGAAATAAATAAAAAACATTAAAAAAAAAAACAATTCAGATCCATCATTTATATTACTGTTTTCCTGCTAACCTGATTTGTCAAATATCAGACTTGTCTGAGATTAATAAAGTAGTTGGCTCTATAAACATTTTTATTATATCAAGAATGAGAAATATTTACATATAGGAAAAGAAACTGGTCCTTGATACTGATTTACTTATAAGATTTTTAAAAATTTTTTATTTATTTTGAGAGAGAGAGAGCAGGAGGGGCAGAGAGGGAGGGAGACAGACAGAATCCCAGGCAGGCTCTACAATGTCAGTACAGAGCCTAATGTGGAGCTTGAACCCACAAACTTTGAAATCATGAGCTGAGCTGAAACTAAGAGTTGGATGCTTAACCAACTGAACCACCCAGTTGCCCCTATTTATTCCTGATAACATGTGGGGGTTGTAACTTTTACAAAATGGTATATCATTAAACTATTTTATACTTGTAAAGGTTAGAATAAAATAAATTTCACTTTACACTATAGTTGTTAAAATTAAATCTTTATTTTTATCAACTTACTAAATTTAGTTTTTTAAAGAGCTAAAGAAATACATATTATATTAACAATTAT
>NW_027532514.1:46190-49855 GCF_008692635.1 Crocuta crocuta | reverse complement strand
AGGGGAGGAACAGAGAGAGACACACAAAAAGAATCTGAAGCAGGTTCCAGACTCTGAGCTGTCAGCACGGAGCCCAACTTCGGGCTCGAACCCACGAACCACAAGATCATGACCTGGGCCGAAGTCGGCCACTTAACCGACTGAACCACCCGGGTGCCCCAAGCATCTGACTCTTGATCTTGGTCTCAGATCATGATCTCACTGTCTGCGAGATGGAGCCCTGCGTCGGGCTCTGGGCTGACAGCACAGAGCCTGATTAGGATTCTCTCTCTCCCTCTCTCTCTGCCCACTCCCTGCCCTTGCATTCGTGTGCATGTGCTCAACTCTCTCTCTCTCAAAATAAAATAGATTTTAAAAAAGAATTATATATACATAGGTATGATATAGATATCTTGCTTCATCTTGTAATAACTTGTAAATAAANCACATTCTTGCAGCCCAAACTTTCAGGACTGTCTTTAATTTTATCACATAATTTTCAAAATAGGAAAGTAATCAATATTCATGGGAGGTGGTTTAAATATATGTGTGTGTGTGTGTGTGTGTGTGTGTGTGTGTGTGTGTGTGTGTNGAGTCTTTCATTTTTTAAAATCTATTTTCTTTTTGTATTACAGAATGATTATCAGCCTAACTATGGGCGGTCTTTACGAAGGACACAGCGCAAGCGTCAGCATACTTACCAAACACGGTCTAACATAGAGCATAGTTCACAAGCATCATGTCAAGCTTTAGGTGTACAGGAAGACTCAGACAGCTCTTCAGAGGTTAGATATATGCTATTATTTATTCAGTGTAATTGTTTGTTTCCCAGTTAGCATTATCATCTTGGGTTTACTTTTAAAAGTCATTTTAATAGAGACTTATTTTAATTATTTTCTTTTGATAAGATTATTCATTAGTAAGGCATTTAATAGGCAAATTCGAGCAATATAATTGAATTCCTTTAGATATCTTCTCTGATTTGTGCCTAAGATATTTTGTTTGAGCATATCAAATATGCCAACAAAAGTTTGGCTTTGGGACAGTGAGAAAAGAGAGCGAAAGGAAATCTGCCCAGAAATAAAAAGAAGTGGAATGTAAACAATNACTGGTTCACTGTGTAATCAGCAGAATATGCACATTTTCCATTATTGTTGACTTCATCAGCTATGGACATTATTAAGTGATGATTTTCTCAGATGTAATTATTCATGGTAATGGAGTAGAGTATACCAATTATTTTCTTTGTATCTTCTCCAGTCCTTTTGTTGTTAAGTAGATAATGAGGGTTTAGTTATTCATTGACAGTATACGGCACTCCCACTTTTCTTCCACCATGGACAGTTTTTTAATCCTTTTTAAAAGTTATTTATTTATTTGCCTTGAGAGAGAGAGAGAAAAGTGCAGTGCAAACAGGGGAGGGGCAGAGAGAGTGGAGAGAGTAACAATCCCAAGCTCAAACTCATGAAACGTGACATCATGACCTGAGCTAAAGTCAGATCAGCTGAGCTACTCAGGCTCCCAGACACTGTTTNTGACGTTACCTTTCTCATATCATAATGGTGTTGTGGTTGTGTTTTAAAAAGAATCCTAATCTTGCTTTGCTAAATGTTTATAGTTTAAATGCTATTTTTATAAGGATTTACTTCAAAATAATCCCTCAACTATGAGGCAGTTAGTGATGGTACAAATAAAACAAGATAGGCAGTGAGTTATTGTCTAAACTGGAAATTGTATACACAAGGGTAATTTATTCCCTCTATTTTGGTTGTTTGAAATTTTACATCATAAAAAGATTATTAANACAATGATTTTAACATTTAAGAGAGTTTTATTTGGGAGCCTTAAGGAGTTTGTTTAGTCTTTGAAATAATAAAAGGTGTCTCATATTAATAAGGTAGTAGAGGTTAGAAAGCTTTAAATACCTGGTAGGCTTAGTTGTGAGTTATAGATATATGTAGAAAGATGATTATGTACATTTTACCTGGAATGTTGTTTTGTTGGAGGAAATACAGAAAATGTTACAAAACAGATAGTATGTGCTAATTAATAATATGCTAGTTAATAACCATATATATTTATTGCTGGCTCCTTGTTGCAGGAAGATGAAACCATTGGCACAAGTGATGCTTCTGTAGAGGATCCTGTTNTTTTGTTCAAAATTACTTGTCCATTTTAAAACCAGAGTTAAAGTAATGTTTTATAGTAGAAAGAGATTTGGGTTGGAAGTCCAGAGACTTCCTGGTCTTGCAAATATCTTTTTGGGCATGTTACTATAGGCTTTAGTTTCCTCATTTGTAAAATAAGATGCTTTGTAAATTCAAGATTCTGTATCTTAGCAGATTGTGTTTATTTATTTGAGTTTTAAAACAGCTACATTTAACCATTTCCATGGATAAGAGGCATCTTTATTTAAAGAAGCTTTTGTGACTCGAACCTGAATCTTGTATTTTATTTTGTTTTATTTTATTTTGTTTTATTTATTTATTTTAGGAATTTTGAATTTGAAATTCTGTTATGGGAAACTAAACATTATACTTTATCCAAGAATCATTTCACTGAAATCCCGTAGATAATGATCAAAAATTTATATTGGTATTTTTTCTGTTCAGTTAGAACAAAAACCATGTTATTTATATTGCTATTTCATTACAAAATGATCATCTTTCAATTAGAAGGCAAACTATTCCTTTTTCTAAACCTATATATTCATAATTTTGATATATTTACAGCGATTCATCAAGTGAATATTCTGACTGGACAGCAGATGCTGGAATAAATTTGCAGCCTCCAAAAAGACAAACCAGACAGGCAACACGGAAAATATGCAGCAGCTCTGAGGAGGAGAATTTGAAGTCACTAGAAGAAAGGCAAAAGAAACCTAAACAAACGAGAAAGAAGGTTTGTAAATTTACAAGTCTTTTCTGTTGTTTTTGCCTCTGACATTTGAATATTTAATAGTAATAATGTGAAATTATTGAGGCTCAGGAACAAACGGTCAAGAAAGAATTCTTGAGACATCTTTGATGCAAAAAGGTGATTTTATTAAAGCACAGGGAGATGACTCCTGGGCAGAAAGAGCTGCACTGGGGTTGTGAGGATTGGCTGATTATATACTTTCAGGTNGAACCCATGAACCGCGAGATCATGACCTAAGCGAAAGTGGGACGCTTAACCGACTAAGCCACCCAGGCGCCCCAGGGATAGTGTAAGTTTTAAGGAATTTGGAAGGAAGGTTTCTGGACCTTGACGGGCTAGCTGTTGTTAGGAAAAGGTAATATACTGCTGTCTAGTAAAAACTTAGTCCCTATGCTTAGAGGATAATTGCTAACATCTGTTTTGAGAGGGTAGAGATAAAGGAAGTTTCCAAAGGGATTTTTACAGGATCTTAGAGGTCAGGCTAATGTCAAACTAAGGTTACCTTTTGCTTCTAGCAAAGTGTTAAAATTGAGGCAGCTAAATTCCTTGAGGAAAGTCACTCTGCCTATCTCAGGTATTTGTCAATGGGCTGTAGGTTGTAAGGAAGTTTAATTTTTTGAAATTTCTTTTGCCTTCTCTCTCCACATCAGTAACACTTGACTTTTCTCTAAAAATAACATTCCATCTGAGAAATTAAAATTGTTTAAAATGACTTTAAAAAGAAAAAGTTTTAAGTTTTTTCTGTTACCAAAAGGAGAGACTAGAAT
>NW_027532514.1:45823-46127 GCF_008692635.1 Crocuta crocuta | reverse complement strand
CATGTAGGAGTTCTTCCATTTCTTTATATTATAGTTTTTATTCCATCCCAGTGATGGTTTCTCTTCCTCACTATGATTTCATTTGGACTGTATAAAGATACTTATAGTTATTTGAATAGTACTTTTAAAACTTTATTATATACATATTCCATGTCCTGTTGCTTTAGTAGACAGAATTATCTTGACTGTCACCGTTTTATTGGCAAAAAAATTTTTTGTTACTTGTGCTTGAATTCACATGGTATTCTAGGGATGTGAAAATTTGTGGTTTTTAGATAGTATATAATGTCATAGTATTATCTTT
>NW_027532514.1:45604-45769 GCF_008692635.1 Crocuta crocuta | reverse complement strand
TAATTACTTGATAAATAAAAATATTTAAAATTTGTATATTTTAGGTTTTATTATAATCTGATGTTCTTTTAACATTCTCTTTTACTTTTCATACTACTGTTCATATATTTATGGTTTATATATTTGTGAACTATATTTTAGAAAGGAGGAATGCTTTCTATGGCA
>NW_027532514.1:36064-45330 GCF_008692635.1 Crocuta crocuta | reverse complement strand
GAACCCAATGAAGAATGGTTTGCTCCTCAGTGGATTTTGGATACCATACCACGACGTTCCCCATTTGTCCCACAGATGGGGGATGAGGTAATTGTTACCTGTTATAATCTTTTTCTCCTGGAACCTCAAGAGCACTCACTTGAATCAGTCTTAGGGCATTTATATTCTCAATTCTATTTTAGTTATATGTACACTTAGCAGCTCTCCTTCATTATATATTTCTTGTGGACAGTGATTGAATCTTATTAATTTTTTTATCCTTTGTGTTGTTGAAAACCTACCTCTATGCTTCAGAGACAAAATATAGTGTGAAGACAGAGTTTGGGAGAAAAGAGGCACAATAGCTTTATTGCTTTCCCAGGTAAAGGAGGNACACCTGCAAGCCCACCGGAAGGAAGAGATAGGGAGTGCTTTACAGAAATACAGAATCCAGATGATTTTGGCAGGAATTGTGTACTTGCTACCATAACAGCCTCCTTTGTCATGTCTTTAGGATGGTACCAAGTTCCTGAAACAAAAGGCTAAGAAGGGAGGAAGGGAGGTTTGCTGAAGAGAATTAAAAAGTTACTTTAAAACCCAGTTTCACTAAAAGATTTATGTAGCCATTTTGATTTCTGTTCAACTCTATGCTTTTTTAAGCAGTTTCACTTGTACTTGACACAGTGTCTCCAGTATATTAGATATTTAATAAACATTGAAATACATTGATTGGCTTGTGAAGTGATGATAATAATTNGTTGAATTGAGTGGTATTTTGAGTCCTAATTCAAGTCCTAATATCCTTTTTTTAAAAAAGCCCATGCCCAATATGATAGAAAATATACTAGAGGACAGTTACCCCTTTTAGTGATGAGAGGAATGTCATTTCATGAGGCAGTCTTTCCTGCTAAGCCTGTAATTGAATTACATAACCATATTTATGATTGGTCAGTCAAAAATTGATTTCAATTCTATTTTGTAAGAAAATTTTTATTTTTTAATGAAAATCATGTTAAATTATAATATTTTAACTCTAATTGGCTTATACATTCTTTGATATATTGAATACTCATTCATATTATTAAAATGTTTCCTTTCATAAGTGTGTCTTCCAGTAAGTATTGGACTTTTGAGCAATGCTTGTTTGTCTGGTTATTTTAGTAAAACATGCTGCGATGAATTCTGTATTAAAAAACCCTAAAGAGATTTTTCAGGGCCTTATCCAAAATCATGATTTCTTGTATTTATTGTTTTATGGAAGCTTAAGGGGAGGAATTTTTTAAAGTTTTTATTTAAATTCCAGTTACTTAACATAGAATTTTATTAGTTTCAGGTATGCAGTATACTGATGCAACACTTTCATACAACACCCAGTGCTTATTACAAGTGCACTCCTTAATCTCCAGCACCTATTTAACCCATAACCTTCACCCATCTCTCCTCTGGTAACCATGAGTTTATATTCTATAGTTAACTCTGTTTCTCTATTTCCCTTGCTCTCTCTTTTTTCCCTTTGTTCATTTCTTTTGTTTCTTAAATACCACATATGTGTGAATTCATATGGTATTTGTCTTTCTCTGACTGACTTATTTCATTGAACATGATACTTTCTAGCTAAACTCATGTCCTTGCGAATGGCGAGATTTCATTCTTTTGGTTGGCTGAGTAATATTCCATTGTGTGTGTATTATGTGTGTGTGTATATGTGTGTGTGTGTGTGTGTGTATAACATCTTCTTTATCCATATATTGGTCAATGCACACTTAGGCTATTTCCATAATTTGGATATTGTACATAATACTGTAATAAATATCAGGGTTCACGTATTGACTTGAATTCGTAATTTTGTATGCTTTGGGTAAATACCTAGTAGTGCAATTGCTGAATTGTAGGGTAGTTCTGTTTTTTAACTTTTTGAGGAACCTCCATACTGTTTTACACAGTGGCTGCACTGGTAAAACATGCCCACCAATATTGCAGGAGGGCTCCCCTTTTTCTACATCTTTCTCAAAAACTGTTGTTTCTTGTGTGGTTGATTTTAGCCATTCCGACATGTGTGAGACGGTATCTCATTGTAGTTTCGGTTTGAATTTCCCTGATGAAGAGTGATGTTGAGCATCTTTTCATGTATGTGTTGGACGTCTGGATGTCTTCTTTGGAAAAATATCTATTCATGTCTTCTCTCCACTTTTTAATTGGATCATTCGGTTTTTGAGTATTGAGTTTTGTAACTTCTACATATATTTTGGATACTAACTCTTTATTAGATGTGTCATTTACAAATATTCACTCTCATTCTGTAGGCTGCCTTTTAGTTTTGTTACTTATTTCCTTCACTCTGCAGAAGCTTTTTATTTTGATGTGGTCCCAATAGATTTATCTTTGCTTCCCTTTCTCTTGCCTCAGGAGACATATGTAGAAAGAAGTTGACAATCAGTGTCAGAGAAGTTAGTGTCTGTGTTCACTTCTAGGATTTTTATTGTTTCAGGTATCACATTTAGGTCTTTAAACAATTTTGAATTTATTTTCCTGTATGGTATAAGAAAGTGGTACAGTTTCACTCTTCTGCATAACATTGTCCAGTTTTCCCAACACTGTTTGTTGAAAAGACTTTTTCCCATGGATGTTCTTTACTGCTTTGTTGAAGATGAATTGACCATATAGTTGTGGGTTTATTTCTAGGTTTTCTATTCTCTTCTATTGATCTATGTGTCTACATTTGTGCCAGTTTTCATCTACAATATAGCGTGAAGTCAGGAATTGTGATGCCTACAGCTTTGCTTTTCTTTTTTAATATAGCTTTGGCTCTTTAGAGTCTTTTGTGGTTCCATACAAATTTTAGGATTGTTTGCTCTAGTTCTATTAAAAATACTGATGTTATTTTGATAGGGATTACATAAAATATGTAGGTTGCTTTGGGTAGTATGGACATTTTAACAATATTTGTTCTTCCATTCCATAAGCGTGGAATGTCTTTCCATTTCTTTGTGTTGTTTCCAATTTCTTTCATCAGTGTTTTATAGTTTTCAGAGTCTAGGTCTTTTATGTCTTTGGTTAGGTTCATCCCTAGATATCCTATTAGTTTTGGTACAATTGTAAATACTATTGATTTCTTGATTTCTTTCTGCTTAATCATTATTGATGTGTAGAAATGTAACAGATCTATTTAAATTGATTTTGTATCCTGTAATTTAACTGAATTTGGTTATCAGTTCTAGTATATTTTTAGTCCAATATTTCAGGTTTTCTATATAGAGTGTAATGTTATCTGCAAATAGTGAAAAATTGAACTTCTTTCTTGCTGATTTGGATGTCATTTATTTCTTTTTGTAGTCTGATTGCCAATGCTAGTACTTCCTGTAGTATGTCAAATGAGAGTTATGAGAGTATCCATCCCTACCTCGTTCCTAACCACAAAGGAAAACTTCTCAGTTTTTCCCCTTTGGGAATATTAGCTGTGGGTGTTTTGTATATGGCCTTTATTATATTGAGTTATGTTTCCTATAAACCTACTTTGTTGAGTTTTTTTTTTATCATGAATGGATGTTGTACTTTGTTAAATGCTTTTTCTGCATCTCTTAAAATGACCATATGTTTTTTATCTTTTCTCTTATTAATGTAATGTGTCATGTTGATTGATTTGTGAATAAAACCACTCTTGCAACCCAGGAGTAATTCACATTTGATCATTGTGAATTTGTTTTTAAAGTTTATTTATTTTTTTTTTTTGAGAGAGAGAGAGAACATGAGAGAGGGGCAGAGAGACAGGGGGAGAGAGAATCCCAAACAGGCTCCACGCTGTCCATGCAGAGCCCAATGCAGGGCTCGATCCCAGAAACTGTGAGATCATGACCTGAGAAGAAATGAAGAGTCAGACACTTAACTGACTGAGCCACCCAGGTAGCCCTGTTTTGTTTGTTTGTTTGTTTAATATATTGTTGGATCCAGTTTGCTAGTATTTTATGAGATTTTTTGCATCCATATTTATCGGATATATTGGCCTGTAGTTAGTTCTCTTTTTTAGTGGTGTCTATCTGGTTTTGGTATCAGGGTAATGCAAGCCTCATAGAATGTATTTGGATGTTTTCTTTCCTTTTCTATTTTTAAAAATAGTTTGAGAAGTATTGGTATCAACTCTTCCTTAAATATTTGGTAGAATTTGCCTGTGAAGCCCTCTGGTCCTAGACTTGTTTTTATTTTTATTACTGATTCAATTTCTTTGCTGGTTATTGTTCTGTTGAAGGTTTCTATTTCTTACTGCTTCGTTTTTCATAGGTTATATGTTTCTAGGAATTTATCCATTTCTTCCAGTTTGTCCAATTTGTTGGCATATAGTTTTTCATGATATTCTCTTATAGTTGTTGTATATCTGTGGTGCTGGTTCTTATTTCTCCTCTCTTATTTGTGCTATTTGCATTTTTTCTCTTCTCTTTTTGTTAAGTCTGGCTAGAGGTTTATCAGTTTTGTTGATTTTTAAAAAGCTTTTTAATGTTTATTTTTGAGAGAGAGGGAGAGAGAGAGAGAAACAGGGAAGGGGCAGAGAGAGAGAGGGAGACACAGAATCCAAAGCAGACTCCAGGCTCTGAGCTGTCAGCATAGAACCTAATGCAGGGCTCAAACCTACAAACTGTGAGATCATGTCCCAAGTGAAAGATGCTTATTAACCCACTGAGCCACCTGGGCAACCCAATTTTGTTGATTTTCCTTTATTCTTTTCTTTTCTTTTCTTTTTCTTTTTGTTGTTAATTTTTGTTGTTGATTTTCTTTTTAAAGAAACAGCTCCTCAGGGCGCCTGGGTGACTCGGTTGGTTGAGTGTCCAACTCTTGATTTCAGCTCAGGTCATAATCCCAGGGTTACGGGATGAGCCCCATGTCAGGCTCCACGCAGAGCGTGGAGTCTGCTTAAGGTTCTCTCTGTCTCTCTGTCTCTCTCTCTGTCTCTCTCTCATTCTCTCTCTCTGCTCCTCTCCCCAGCTCACACGCTCTGTCTCTCTTTCTAAAATAAAAAAAAAAATTAATGTTAAAAACTCTAAGCAACAGCTCTTAGTTTCATTAATTGGGTGTTTTATTGTTTTGTTAAGTTTTCATATCATTTATTTCTTCTCTAATCTTTATTATTTACTTCTTTATCCTGGCTTTAAGTTTTATTTCTTTTTTTCCTCACTCCTTTAAGTTGAACTTTAGGCTGTTTCTTTGAGAATTTATCTTCTTGAGTTGGCCTGTATTGTTATATACTTTGCTGTTAGGACTCCTTTTCTGCATCCCCAATGTTTTGGGCCATTGTGTTTTCATTTATATTTGTCTCCATGTATTCTTTTTTAATTTTTTCTTTCATTTCCTGGTTGACCCATTCATTGTTTAGTAGCATGTTATTTCACCTCCATGTTTTTGTAGTCTTTCTAGATATTTTTTTGTGTTTGACTTCTGTTTTCATAGTGTTGTGGTCAGAGAAGTTATATGGTATGACTTCAGTCTCTTTGTATTTGTTGAGGCCTGTTTTGTGACCTAACAAATGATCTGTTCTGTGGAATGTTCCATGTGCACTTGAAAGGAATGTGTATTCTACTGTCATAGGATGAACTGTTCTGAATATATGTCTTAAATCCATCTGCTCCAGTGTGTCATTCAAAGGCATTGTTTCCTTGTTTATTTTCTGTTAGTTGATTCCTATTAATGTAAATGGAGTATTAAGGTCCCCTACAATTCTCTGCATCAACAGTGCAGAGCCTGCTTGGGATTCTCTCTCTCCCGATCTCTCTGCCCCATCCTGCTTCTGTGTGTGCACGCTCTCTCTCTCTCAAAGTAAATAAATAAACTTTAAAAAAAAGTAAAATCCCCTACTATTATTGTATAACTACCAATTAGTTCCTTTATGTTTGTTATTAACTGTTTCATATATTTGATTGTTTTATTGTTGGGTGCATACATATTTACATTGTTATATCTTCTTGTTTGTCCACTTTATTATGCCATAGTGCCCTTTTTGTCTCTTGTTACAGTCTTTGTTTTAAAGTCTGGTTTGTCTGATATAATTATTGCTACTGTAGCTTTCTTTTGATATGTATTTGAATGGTAAATCCTTCTCCATTCCCTTGATTTCAATCTGCAGGCGTCTTTAGGTCTGAAATGAGTTTCTTACTTGAAAAATCCCTTTTAATATTTCCTGGCAGGGCTGGTTTAGTGATCACAAACTCCTTCAGTTTTTGTTTGGGAAGCTCTTTATCTCTCCTATTTTGAATGATATTCTTGGGGCGCCTGGGTGGCTTAGTCGGTTAAGNCCTCTCTCTCTGACCCTCCCCTGCTCACGCTGTCTCTCTCTCTCTCTCTCTCCTAGAAATAAAAAAAATTAATAATAAAAAAAACATTTGAATGATATTCTTGCTGGATAGGGTATTCTTGACGCAGATCTTTCCCATTCAAAACTTTGCATATGTCATGCACTCCTCTCTGGTTGGCCAAGTTCCTTTTAGGAAATTTGCAGCTGCCTTGTGTCTTTTCTCTTGCTGACTCTCAGACGTTACTTTATCACTGTATGTTATACATTAAATTATAGTATGTCTTGGTTTGGCCTGCTTTTGTTTATTTTTATGAGAGTTCTCTGTGCCTCCTGGATCTAGATGTCTGTTTGCTCCCCCCGATTAGGGGAAGGTTTCAGCTTTTGTTTCTTCAAATAAATTTTCTATGCCCTTTTCTCTCTTCTTCTTCCTCTTCCTCCTCCTCCTCTTTGACTCTTGTAATGTGTATGTAATTAAGTTTGATGAAGTCACTGAATTCTCTAAATCTATTCTTCTGTTGCACAATTCTTTCTTTTGTTCAGGTTCATTACTTTACATTACTTTGTATTCTAGGTCACTAATTCATTCCTTTGCTTCCAGCCTGCAGTTCATTGCCTCAAACATGTTTCTAATCTCTTCTTTTTCACTCTTCATATCTGATTGTTTTTTAACTCTTTTATGTCTGTCATAAGGGTGTCACTGATGTCTTCTTTTTTTATTGTTTATTCATTTTTGGGAGAGAGAGATTGATACAGAGTGTGAGCAGGTAAGAGGCAGAGAGAGAGGGAGACGCAGAAACCAAAGCAGGCTCCAGGCTCTGAGCTATCAGAGCCTGTTGCATGACTCAGATTCATAAACCCACGAACCATGAGAGCATGACCTGAGCTAAAGTCAGACACTTAACTGACTGAGTCCCCAAGGCACCCCTGGTGTCTTCTCTTTTCAGTATCAGTACTTTTATGATTATTGGTTTAAATTTTCCATCAGGCATGTTGTTTATATCTGTTTCACTTAGATCTCTGGCCTGTGGTCTTATCTTGTTCTTTCATTTGGGATGAATTCCTCCATCTTGGTATTTTGTCTAAGTCTTTACCTTCCTCTCTTCTTTTTATAAAAAAAGTTATGCATCCTTCTCCTGAAAGTAATGGCCTTATGAAGAAGAAATTATGTAGTGCCCAGGGCCTGGCACTTCAGGGAGTGTCTCAGATGTGTGCTGTTTACTCTGCTGTTGTGTTTTGGATGCTCTATACTTAAGGCTATTCATTTGCAGAGGCTATCCTTGCTTGCTGTGGGCTGTTTTTGGTCCCCTGGCCTAAACGTGATGAGTTTTAACTAAGTGTGGTCTGGTCTTGTGAAATGAGACCTGTCACCACCTCCATCAGAATTGAGGCTCTACAGTACTCTGGTAAGGAGACTTGGTGTGGACAGGAGCTTCTTCTAGTTTTCTGGGAGAGAGGCCTATTCCAGTAGGACTAAGGTAAGCCTGACTGAGAAAGGCAGTTCTACCAGAACACAGGGGTGTGGAGCTTGGTGTATGCAAGCTAGGCAGCCAGTGTTGGTGTTTTGCTGCTTCCTGTGGTGGTTCTGTGTTTATCCTTAGGAGCAGGGGAGGGAAATAGGACCAGCTAGCTCCTTTGTTCCCAGAGAGAGGTCTCTGTGAATGCTTCCTCTTAGGGACATACTCCAAGAAGAGCAAAAAATCTCCCCAGTGTGTGCCCTACGCACACTTCATTTAACTGTTATCCCTACTGTCTGCACCCGAGTTCTTTGCCTGCCTTCTGTCTAGGAGCAGGGCAGTGCCCTTCTGGCTCTATACCAGCCACGCACACTGTTCTTTAAAACTCAGACTTTAACAAAGCCCTGCTTGTTGCAAAGCCTTACAAAATTCATCTCCTGTCTTTTTCTAAGCCAATGGCTTTGGGGAAATGTTCTCCTTGTATGTACCCCTATAAGCTCCTCTCTCCCACTTCATGATCATGGCTCTCCCTCCCTTTCGCCCTACCCGCAACAATCCGTTTCTCCCCCAAACCATGTCTCCACTTCTTACCTTCTTCAATAAGGCCTCTTCTCTCCCTTCAGTTTTGGAGTTTGTTCTGTCAATTTTCAGGTCTCTTTCTGTGGTATTTAGGATGATTTGGTATTTATCTAGTTGGGTTCTTAGAATGACAGGAGTGTGGGGTCTTCCTGCTCTGCTGCCATCTTCCTCTAAGGAGAGTAATTTTTAATTAATGTTAGAAGACTTTACAAAAGACAACACTGATCTCTATGTTCTATGTCTGATGAGACACCTCTCTATAGGACCATATTTACCTTGATGGAATCACTTTCCCTCTACTTTATTAAATTTAGAATATGCTTATATGCCTCAGGAGTAGTGTATATTAGGTAATGACAATTATGCAGAAAATGGAGGAGGTATATAAGTGAGTTAGTGAAATACATAAATTAAAGAATGTTTTTAAAGAACTCATAAAACTCATCCTTCTTCTAATGGAGGAGGTATGTAAATCAGACAATGAAATACATAAATAATGTTTTTAAAGAATTCATAAAATTTGTACTTTGTATAAAATCAATCTCTCAATGGCAGCATTACTTTTTATTTTAAATGTTAAGCCTTCAGCATTTTGCCTAGAATAGCCACAGATCATTGTCTTTGAAAATACTCATTCTTACAAGTCTGACTTAAATGCCAACTTCTCCTAGATGTTATCCCTACTTTCCATTTGCCTGCCACTCTTTCCTCATGAGATTTCACCTAAATTATTTCTCTCTTTTGATACTTAGTATATTCAGCCTTAAATTATATTCATATATTTACATGTCTGCCCATATACTTGAGGGAAAGGATTTTATTTTGGTATGTTACCACTGCACCCAGTGCCTTATACACATGTTCAATCAGTATGTGTTGTGTACAGGAATATATATGTAATAAATTATATATGAATAACATTTTTATTATTGATATTTTTACTCTCATGTTTATATACTAATATTTAAATCATTTTA
>NW_027532514.1:27866-35858 GCF_008692635.1 Crocuta crocuta | reverse complement strand
TGACCAGTACTGTATACATTTGTCATTGTTTCTTCTTTCTTCAGAAATTTATGAATCAGCTAGAAGGAGAAGGATTGTGTATACAGTGTTTATATTATACAGTACTTAGTACAAGGCAACATAGGCATAAATACTGAGTGAACATTATTTGATGGTGACAAATAATTTTATTATACATTTTTTTCAAAATTATAATTATGTTGTAAACGGAAGACATTTGTANATGCATAGAGTTGTTAATAAAATCATATGCTGCTTTTTATTTTAATACCTTATGTTTTTTGTTTTAGCTTATCTATTTCAGGCAAGGACATGAAGCTTATGTGCGGGCTGTAAGGAAGTCAAAAATATACAGCCTTAATTTACAAAAACAGCCATGGAATAAAATGGATCTCAGGGTAAGTTTGCCAAATTCATAAGCTATGCAACTGAAGTAGCTTTGGAATTAAGTTACTTGCCTATATGCTTTTTCTCAGTTTCATACTTATTTCACTATTGACTGTGCGTCTAAGATAAGGTGATGTACCATACTCTTGTACAACAGTTATGGGTCACATTTTATGTTTCCTGAAATTTGTATGCCACTTGCTGTCTTGATTATTTGACCTAATTTTTTTCAAGCTTCAAGTCATCTAGTTTATACCATTCTATATTTGGAGCAAAACAGTTTCTTGGTGTGGCTATTTTCTTGAGCAGTTTTGTTCATTCTGGAGGCTCTATAAACTGACTTTGTGTGTGGACTACAGACACCCTTAAGTTTCGAGTGGCTTTAAGTAAATATCATAAATCCCAAGAAATTCAGAATTTTGTGGTGCTTTATGGATTATCTATTTTGATATAGTACCTATATAGCTACATGATATTGAGTTAAATAGGTATGTTTAATTTTTAGAGGTTTTTATGACTATGAATACATATTCATTCATTTCTTCATACATATATAGATACATGCAAACAAACAGACATAAAGATACATACGTCATCATTTCTCGTTAGGTTTATGCATGTCTTCTTCTTTTGTTTTTCCAACTTGGGGAACAAGAGACCTAAGAGCAATTTTATAGTGGTTTTCCAGGTAAATGAAGGATTGTTGTGTGATGATGCTTAGCAGAAAGCATACGTGAATGTAAGTTTATTGAAATAAAGATTTAGACACTTGTAAAGTTTTGTATTAAAGTTGTGAGGTATGAAAATATGTTATCAAACAAGCTTTACACAATCATATCCTGGGAAATAGGGATGCTATCATCTATTCTAAATCAAGTGGAAGTTGAGTTAAACAAGTTACTATACCTATAAAACTCAGTTTTGCCATCTGTTAAGTATGACTAATAATCAGTTATGAGGGTGGTTTGTAAAATAATATTGTGAGAATTAAAATATGTAAGCCCTTTATATAGACCCATACATGTCTACCTGCATACTTACATAATGTTTTTCTTAACCAGGCAGAGCATCATAATCCCCTGGGGAGTTCTTTCAAAATATGTATGACTAAGCTTGTACCTCAGACCTATTGAATTCAATTCTATAGGAGTAGGTTTTAGGAATATGAATTTTAAAAATGTTCTTAAGGGGATTTTGTTGCTTATCCTTGGTTTAGACCCCTGAAGTATACTATGACTTGATATTAAGTATCAAGGACTATGTCTTACTGCCTTTAACATGTAGTGGAATGCTTAGTATTTGGTGAGTATTCAGATAGTTTTTTAATTGTTCAAAAATAATGAAATAATATGCAAATGTCAGGCATTTATATTGAAAGTAATAATTTATTGGTATTCTCATGAATAGGAACAAGAGTTTGTTAAGATTGTAGGAATCAAATATGAGGTTGGCCCACCTACATTATGTTGCTTGAAGCTTGCATTTCTGGACCCCATTTCAGGCAAAATGACTGGAGAATCTTTTTCCATTAAGTGAGTAGCTGTCTCTGGTTGTGTGTGTGTGTGTGTNTTTAATGTTTAATTCTTGGTTTGTTTCTCTACATAATAGCTATATGTAATATTCATGTGTGCGTGTGCATGTGTGTGTAGCAAACATATATGTACTGTAGTATGTTTGTGTGTGTATACAGTTAACCCTTAAACAATGTGGGGAGTTATGGGCTCTGACCCCCCACAGTTGAAAATCTGTATGTAACTTTTGACTCCAGAAAAATTTAAGTACTAATAGCCTGCTATTGAACAGAAGCCTTATTGATCACATAAACTTTTGACTAATATGACTAATAATCATGAGAGAGAGAATATATTTACAGTACCATATGTATATTTATTGAAAAAAGTCTTGACCTGCAGGGTTCAAAACTGTATTGTTTAAGGGTCAACTGGAGATATATATATATATGAGCAAGTTACTTAACCTCTCTGAATTTATGCTTTCATCTATAAAATGTAACTGTTAATAACTGCCTCAAGATTGTTGTGATGAATTAAAAGAAAACCTTTATAAATGTGCAACAGTATGGTTGAAACATGGTAGTTGCTTTTACTTCTGTTAACAATAAAAGAAATAACTAGTCAGCGGTACATTCCTTAGAGTACATTCCTAAGGAGACGAAAGAACATCAATTCATACTTTTCTAATTATAGAGTCTTTTATATTAAGAGTCCAAATTTTAAGGACCTTCCTTGGTATCTTTATGTTATTGAAATGATAGGGTAGTAGGCAGGGGACTAACAAACAAAAGCAGATGGAGCTTATTTTTTTATTATTATTATTCCATTCATTCATACTTTTAACCACTGTCTCACAATTTTCCTTTTATTTTTTTTAATGTTTTATTTATTTCTGAGAGAGAGACAGCATGAGCAGGGGAGGGTCAGAGAGAGAGGGAGACACAGAATCTGAAATAGGCTCCAGGCTCTGAGCTAGCTGTCAGCACAGAGCCCGATGTGGGGCTCGAACCCACGAACCATGAGATCATGACCTGAGCTGAAGTCGGACACTTAACCGACTGAGCCACCCAGGCGCCCCACAATTTTCCTTTTAGACTTAAACATTTTTTTTAAAACATACTTTACTGTCAAGTTGGTTTCCACATAACACCCAGTGCTCATCCCAACAAGTGCCCTCCTCATGCCCATCACCCATTTTCCCCTCTCTCCCACTCCTCATCAACCCTCAGTTTGTTCTCACTATGAGAATTGAGTTCTCAGTATGTAAGTCTCTTGTGCTTTGTCTCCTTCCCTCTCCTTAACTATTTTTCCCCTTCCCTTCCCCTATGGTCCTCTGTTAAGTTTCTCCTGTTCCACATATGAGTGAAAACATATGGTATCTGTCTTTCTCTGCCTGATGTTTGACTTAGCATAATACCCTCGAGTTCTATCCATGTTGCTACAAATGACCAGATTTCATTCTTTCTCATTGCCATGAACCTTTAGGCTTACAACAGTTTTTAAACTCCACTTTAAACATTTATCTCTGGATATTTAGTGTCATATGCTGTTATATTTGTTTACTGTTTCATATGTACTTTATTTTTTATACAGGTATCATGACATGCCAGATGTCATTGACTTCCTTGTGCTACATCAGTTTTATAATGAAGCAAAAGAAAGGAACTGGCAGATTGGTAAGTATAAAATTCTTACTTAATAACAATTAATTTTGAAATAGAGCAACTTTTTAATTCTAATTTAATAGAAATAAGCTAGTATAACATCTAGTTGGTAGAAGCTGTTAACCAAATTAGAAAAATCAAATTAAATTTTCCTCAGTTATTTTTAGGTGATTTTATGCACAGTATGTTTAGCATATATCCTCTAAGCTTTCTGTTAATATCTAATCTACTAGAATACAAATCTGAATTAAAAAGATAATCATCAAATGTCACTTGCCCTAGTATAGAGTATTTAACACTTGGGCTCTTAAGCAGGCCATTACTGATTGTGATTTTCTTTCTTTATTTCTCTTTTTGTCTGTCACTCTGTCTTTCTCTCTCTGTCATTGTTTCTCTCTTTACCTCTGCCTCTTTCTACCCCTTTTCTCTTCCTCTCCCTTTCCCTCCTCTCCCATCTCTTCCTTTACCCCTTCACTATTTAATCTTAGGCAAGTTTTTAATCTCTCTGTGTCCCACTTCCATTATCTTTATGATGGGAATCACATCACAGCATACCTGTAAGGTGATGTGAGCAATAAATAATAGCACTTAAAATGGTACCTAAGTACTTAAAATTTATAATATGTAAATAGTTGTATCAGTACTTCTGAATTCTCCTTTCTTACATGGAAGAAACATTTTTGTCTACAATAGTTTGGGTTTATAATCCTTAGCCCTTTAGAGGCAGAATAGTATGAAGAGATTTTTAAAGGCAAAAAACTGAAATCAAAAAGGAAAAGACACAACTGTAGTAACATACGCACAGTACAAGAAAAAGTATGCCTAATGATGATCATAAGTAATTGCTAAAAAGTAGATTATATGTGGTAACATTTATTTAAGAAGACATGGTCATATTTGATTTATCTCAGAAAGATTACTAGTACTTGGAAATCAAAATCCTTAAAGAGAGTAAAATATAAAAGTTATTTATCTGGGAAACTCAGATTGAAACCTCTAATAATGCTAGATAGAAGGCTACTTCTATGTCCAACAAAAAGTAGCAATTTAGAGTGTGAACAAAGCTGTTACTCTCAAAAACATGCTTTTAAGAATTTCTAAAAACATTATAGGTGATAGATTCCGCAGTATAATTGATGATGCCTGGTGGTTTGGGACTGTGGAGAGTCAGCAGCCTTTTCAACCAGAGTACCCTGATAGTTCTTTCCAGTGCTACAGTGTTCAGTAAGTACAGTTACAGTGTTTTATGCGTGATTATAATACTGTAGTACTATATGGACTTTCTGACTCTACCAGGAATAATACCTTGTTACTTTGACTTAATCTTTATCTAACCTGTATCAGTAAGGAGGTAATCCTAGTACCTGTAAGGAAGGAATTTGATGATAGACCTCTTTCTCCAATATGCATGCTAAAACAAAACAGGAACTGAAGACTTATTTGTATCTCCCTTATGCCTGTATTTTCTTTTAAGTATTTCTGTTTTAGACAAGAATTGCAACTATTATTTCATGAAGAATACTGAAATTAATTCAGTGTTTAAAATAATTGTTTGGAATATATCAGTAAGTATTAGTAACCCAGTCTTTTATTTAATGGTATGAATTCTAGGCATAGGTGACTGCATTATGTTTGGATGTACTATTTGTCTACAACATTTACTTTAGTTTTTCATTAAGTACAAGCATTGTAAGATTTATAATGAATGAAGTTTTCTTCTCAAGAATGATCAATCTTTATTCTGTGAGGATTGACTTTAAGTTTCCATATTCCTGATCCCAAGGGAATAATAAAATTTTGGAGATACTGTAATACTTAAGCTGTTAGGATAAAGTGGATTGTCTCACAGAAAGAATTGATCTATTAAAATTGACTTTCTTAACCTGAAAAGAATTTTCCAAAGAGATATTTTCATTATGTACCTTGGGCTAATATTGAATACATGCTTGATGGAATTCAAATAAAAAGCCAAGTAAAACTAACTGTAAGTTTACTGCTCTCTGTATTTCATATTGGTGGACTGTATTTTCTATTTTTTTCTTTTCTCTATTAATTAAAGGTTTATTATCTTTATATAAGTGAAATTGGACTTTAAGGAAAACTATATTGTCCTTTTCCAAATTTTACCCCCAAGAAGTCATGCAAGTTATGCTAGTATATAAAAGTAAGTGTCCTATGAATTTGATTTGTATCTTGTTATTTTTTAATAGCTGGGACAATAATGAGAGAGAAAAGATGAGCCCCTGGGATATGGAGCCAATTCCAGAAGGAAGTAAATACGCTTTTAAAAATGAATTATAATTCAGTGTCAGTAGCACAATATTGGAAACTAATCATTTCTGATTTTTCATCTTATACATAGCTGCCTTTCCAGATGAAGTTGGTGCTGGTGTTCCTGTGTCCCAGGAAGAACTGACTGCTTTGCTATACAAACCCCAGGAAGGAGAGTGGGGGGCTCATTCCAGAGATGAGGAATGTGAACGGGTTATTCAGGGCATCAACCACCTTCTCTCCCTGGGTATGGTGAATATGAAAGAATATTAGGAAGGAACAAGGAAAACCAGCAGAATTTTAAGTTCTATAAAAGGAAATAAATTTTTCACTGTATACTTTTAACCCAAGAGCCACTTTCTTTTTATAGGTAGTTTATTGTCAAGTTGGTTTCCAACAACACCCAGTGCTCATCCCAGCAAGTGTCCTCCTCCATGCCCATCACCCCCCCCACCCACACCCATCAGTCCTCAGCATTCAAGAGTCTCTCATGGTTTGCCTCCCTCCCTCTCCGCCACTATTCCCCCCCTTCTTATTCCCCACGGTCCTCCATTAAGTTCCTCCTCATCCCAAAAGCCACTTTTAATCAAGTGATTCTAGTCTTAATATTTTTATATATTTGGCCATTGTAATGATTGATAATTTTTTTCCTATTCTCTGGGAACTTATATAATAGTGAAGACATGGCATACAGTGGTCTTTTACTTTCTTGAGTCACTTTGGCTCTCTAGCTATTCCCTGTGCCTGACTTTGGTTTGAGTTTTTTGGTAGACAGTAGATGAGTAATATTTTTTACTCACATGTCTAAGCTGTATTATCTAAAACATATCACCTGAGCTGTTTGGTATTTACCCAGAAAAGATAGATTTGAGGTTAAACACAGTTCTCCTTTTATTTGTCTCATTGAACCTGATTTGACCCAGTGTATCATGCATGATTCATAGATACTATATCCAAATAAAAAGAATAACATTTTAACAATATTTGTCTAATATTTTCATAATTGAACCATTAAAATTTTAGTAATGTAGTACATTGTCCTCCCTTCTGATTTATATATGTTTTTGTTAACATGAAACATTAATGTCTTTTATAACTACCTTTTTGATTTTGGTAATATTATAGATTTTGCCAGCCCTTTTGCTGTTCCAGTGGATCTCAGTGCCTATCCCTTGTATTGTACTGTAGTTGCTTATCCAACTGACCTCAACACCATTAGGCGGAGACTTGAAAATCGCTTTTACAGGTCTGTTTAGTTTTATTATTTACTATAAAGTTTATAGCTTTACATCTTTTGTGTTCCTTTTTGCATAATGATACAGTGATAATCATTCAGTATACCTACTTCAAAATTTCTTCTAAAAATTTGGAACACTAATTTCCCTTTATCTGATAGATTCTCAGTCTTCCAGGGTAAGGAGGATGAAATAAACGACAGAGAGGACATTATGAGTAGCACAAATCATGTGTGAAACAAAAACTATGGTTAACCTTAATTTATTAAAGGTAGATTAAGTGGTTTGTGAATTCATCATGATTAAGGTGCTACAGAAAGTTGCAGCATGTTTGAATCCCCTGTTGAGGAATTAGGCAGCAGTTAGGTTTCATTACCAGCCCCAATATGTGTTTAGATAAAAAGCCAAGTTAATTTTTTTCTTCGTTTCAGTTTGGAGTGGAATAATTATGAGAGAGTAGTGGAAGGCAGCTTTTGGTACCTCTCTAACCCCAGAGTCCATTGTCCTAATCACGGTTATTCCAACATGAACTAGTTATAAATATAGCCAATTGGGTGTATTTTATAACATTACATATGATTTCATTTGATAATATACATCATAAAAGTAACTACATAAAATTCTTTTTCTAAAACCTGGTTTTACTTATTTTTCTTGATCTTCTAATTTCTTCCCTTGAAATTTGAACATTTTCTTGACTTTATAAAAGCACTGTGTTTATACTTAAATGGTTAAATCTCTATTTACTGGTTAAATCTCTATTTACCTAAAATGTCCTGGGTCATTTCTTTTTAATATGCAGTCCAGTGGTTCTCAGTGCTTGCCTATGCTTCAAATACTGTAATTGTATACCTTTATTAGTACATATCAGTTATACACATGTATTAAGTCACATACATATATTAGAACACCTTTGACATA
>NW_027532514.1:27173-27755 GCF_008692635.1 Crocuta crocuta | reverse complement strand
TTGTTCTATGTTCTTTATCCTTAAGACAGACTTTAGATGTATCAACCAAGAGTAACGGGGTTATTTTTTCTTTCATAGGAGAATATCAGCATTAATGTGGGAAGTGCGCTACATTGAGCATAATGCTAGGACTTTCAATGAGCCAGATAGTCCTATAGTTAAAGCAGCCAAAATTGTAACTGATGTCTTACTTCGATTTATTGGGTAAGAAGCAGTTTTATCTTCCACAGGAGCTGACATCTGATTTTAAAAATAATATATTTAAATGTATTTTGACTTCCTTGTTTCATAGGGATCAGAGCTGTACTGATATATTGGATACCTACAATAAAATTAAAGCAGAAGAAGTAAACAGCACTGATGCAGAAGAGGTGAGAATCACAGCATGATTAATAGGCATGAATTTCTTTTCTGTTTTTTGAAATACAATAAGTATTGTATGTGTTATAACTGGCTATAAGCATTGAAGCTGATTTCTGAAAGCTGACTAATCACCTTCATATTTTTATATTCAACTCTTTAACTGTATTTAGATGGTATATACCAGAAATGTAATGGTACTAAAATTTTTAGAGACAGAAG
>NW_027532514.1:16650-27016 GCF_008692635.1 Crocuta crocuta | reverse complement strand
GTTTTCCCAAGCAAAAAAAAAAAAAAAAGCCATTAAATATTTAAAAAGAACAGTTAGTTTTTGGAAATTTTAATAGGAATTTGTTTTCTATACCATATATGTAAATTATTAAAGTATTTTAAAATTTCATGTATTAAAGTTTACATTTCTAGTAGTTTCATGGAATTGCTATTTGATTTATAGTATGGAAATTTATAACATAAGCTAATTTCTCTTAATGAAATCAAATTAGTCTTATCAGCAAACCTTCACATACTTAATTTCCCTGCCCAGACATATTCCCAATTTACATAAAGCTAGTTTTGATTAAAAGCTNNNCACTAAGTCTTTAGTGGAAAATAATTTGCCCCAACGATGAGTGATTCAAACACTCAGTGGCTATTGTATAGAGATATTTTACATGTTTATATTGTCTGTACTGTTAACATCTAGAATAGTAAATCTTCAATGTTTTTATTTTCTTTTTTTACTTTTTAGTGAGGTATAATTGACATATAATGTTATATTAGTTTCAGATGTACAACAAATGATTCTAAATGTGTATACATTGTGAAAGAATCACCAATTAAGACTAGTCACCATCCATAGTTGTAGTTTTTTCATATAATAACTTAAAATTTATTTTCTTAACAATTTTATAATATATCCCTAAGACTTATTTATTTTGTAACTGAAGCTTTTACCTTTTAACCCACTACACCTATTTTGGCCCCCCACTCTATGCCATCTCTGGCAACTACCAGTCTGTTCTGTGTATCTATAAATAATTTTTTGATTCCACATATGAGATTATAGATGATTTTCTCTGACTTCTGTCACTTAGCAGAATGCTAAGGCCCATCTATTTTTANAAAACCCTTTATTTTTTTTTTTTTTTTTTTGATAACAGCCATTCTAACAAGTGTGAGGTGATATTATGGTTTTGATTTGCATTTCCCTGATGGTTATTGATGTTGAGCAGTGTTTCATGTACCAGTCAGTCATCTATATCTTCTTTGGGAAAATGTCTATTTAGATCCTTTGCCCATTAAAAAAAAATTTTTTTAGTATAGTTGACACACAATGTTACATTAATTTCAAACATACAACATAGTGATTCAACTTCTCTACATGTTATGCTATACTCACCACAATTTTAGCTACCATTTGTCATCATACAACTCTATTGCAATATGACTGACTTCATTTCCTATGCTGTGCCTTTTATTCCTATGACTTATTCATTCCATAACTGAAAGCCTGTATCTCGCATTCCCCTTCACCAGTTTTGCTCATCAACTTCATCCCCTTTCCCTCTGACAACCATCAGTTTGTTCTCTGTTCCAATGTTGTTTTTTACTCTTTCACGAAACTGTAATTGGTATAGGACATTGTATTATCAGAGTTAAATGCTATTTACATAATAAGGAAAATGGAAATATGCCAATTAGATAGTCTCCTGAAACTAATGAAAAAATGGTCATTTTTATTTCTGATAATTTATCTGTTGTGTCACATAAATGCATTTTGACTCAACATTTGATGTAGCAAGAATTACTCCTCAGAGTAGCATACTTGTGTTAGAATAGAAAATATTTATGTTCTAATCTCTTAGCAAATTTCAATTATACAGTACAGTTTTGTCAGTTATGGTCACCATGTTTTACTTTAGATCCTTAGATACTCAGACCTTATTCATATTCTTGAAAGTCTGTACCCTTTTACCAATCTCTCCTTATTTCTCTTATCACCCAGTC
Source organism: Crocuta crocuta (assembly GCF_008692635.1). Classification (NCBI taxonomy): domain Eukaryota; kingdom Metazoa; phylum Chordata; class Mammalia; order Carnivora; family Hyaenidae; genus Crocuta; species Crocuta crocuta. Next base: position 25,280 of record NW_027532514.1, on the reverse strand, counting down.
CCTGGCAAACACTTTCCTATTCTATATTTTTGTGAGTTTGACTTTTTTTAAATGTTCATGTATAATGATACCATGCAGTATTTGTTTTTCTGTGGCTTATTTCACTTAGCATAATGCCCTCAAGGTCCACCCATATTGTCACAAATGGTAGGTTTACCTTTTTTCTCAAGACTGAATAATATTCCATTTTTTGTATATATCACATCTTCTTTATCCATCTACCTGCTGACAATGCTTAGGTTGTTTCCCTGTCTTGGCTGTTGTTAGTAATGCTGCATTGAACATGTGAATGCAACTTTATCTCTTTCATAATCCTGTTTTCATTTCCTTTGGATATATATCCAGAAGTGGAATTGCTGGATCATATGATAGATCTATCTTTACCTTTTTGAGGAACATCCATAATGTTTTCCATAGTGGCTATAGCAGTTTACATTCCTAACAACAGTGTTCAAGGGTTTCTTTTTCACCATATCTTTACCAACATTTGTTCTCTCTTGTCTTCTTGATGAGACTCATTCTGATACCTGAGAGATGATATCCATTGTGGTTTTGGTTTGCATTTCCTTGATGATTAGTGATATTGAGCACTTTTCACTAAGTGTTGGTCATTTGGATTTCTTATTTGTAAAAATGTCTATCCAGTTCCAATGCCCATTTTGTAATGGGGTTTTCATTTTTATTATGTAGTTGTATGGGATTTTTATATATTTTGGGTATTGGATACAAGATTTGCAAATACTTTCTCTCAGTAGGTTGCCTTTTCATTTTGTTGATGGTTTCCTTTGATGTGCAGAAGCTTTTTAGTTGTATATAGTCCCAGTCATTTCCTTTCTTTTGCTATTTTTTATTGCCTTTGGATTTGATAAAATCCAAAAAAATTCATTACCAAGACCAATGTCAGTGAGCTTACCCCTTGTGTCTTTTTTCCTAGGAATTTTATGATTTCATGTCTTATTACGTCCAAGTCTTTAATCCATTTTGAGTTTTATTCATTTATGCATGTATGTATGTATTTTAGTTTTAGATAATAGAATTTATTATTTTTATTTCAATTTTTTATTTAAATTCTAGTTAGTTAACATATATGGTAAAATTGATTTCAGGTATAGAATTTAATGATTCCTCTCTTACATATAATATCCAGTGCTCATCACAAGTGCTCTCCTTAATACCCCTTACCACATAGCCCATCCCCTGCCCACCTCCCTCCATTAGCCCTCAGTTTGTTCTCTAGCTTCCCTCTCTCTTTTTTCCCCCTTCCCGTATATTCATAATTTTTCTTTCTTATATTCCAAATATGAGTGAAATCATATGGTATTTGTTTCTCTCTGACTGACTTAATTCACTTAGCATAATATACTCTAGCTCCATCCACATTGTTGCAAATGGCAAAATTTCATTCTTTTTGATGGCCGAGTAATACTCCATTGTTTATATGTATTCTACATCTTCTTTATCTGTTCATCATTTGATGGACGTTGGGCTTTTCCATAATCTGACTATTGGTGACAATGCTGCTATAAACATGAGGGTGCATATGTGCCTTTGAATCTGTTTTTTTTTTTTTGTATACTTTGGGTAAGTACCTAGTAATGCAGTTCCTGGATCATAGGGTAATTCTATTTTTAACTTTTTGAGAAACCTCCATCCTGTTTTCTGGAGTGACTTCACCACTTGGAATTCCCACCAACAGTGTAAGAGGGTTGCCCTATCTCTGCATCCTCACCAACACCCGTTTTTCTCTCTACTGTTAATTTAAGCCATTCTGACAATTATGAGCTAATATCTCATCATGGTTTCAGTGTGTATTTCCCTGATGAAGAGTGATATGGAGCAAGTTTTCACATTTCTGTTAGCCATTTATATGTCTTCTTTGGAGAAATATTCATGTCTTCTGCCTATTTCTTAACTGGATTATTTATTTTTTGTGTGTTGCGTTTGATAAGTTCTTTATAAATTTTGGCTACTAACCCTTTATGGTTATGTTATTGGCAAATCTCTTCTCCCATTCCATAGGTTGTCTTTTAGTTTTGTTATTGTTTCCTTCACTGTACAGAAGCTTTTTTATCTTGATGAAGTCCCAGTAGTTCATTTTTGCTTTTGTTTCCCTTGCCTCTGGAGATGTGTCTAGTAAGAAGTTACTCTGGCCAAGGTCAAAGAGGTTACTGCCTGTGTTCTCCTATAGAATTGTGATGATTTCCTGTTTCACATTTAGGTCTTTCATCCATTTAGAATTTATTTTTGTGTGTGGTATAAGAAAGTGATTTCATTCTTCTACATGTTGCTGTCCAGTGTTCCTAACACTATTTGTTGAAGAGACTATTTTCCACTGAATATTCTTTCCTGCTTTGTCAAAGATTAGTTGACCATAGACTTGTGGGTCCATTTCTGGGTTTTCTATTCTGTTCCATTGATCTATTTGTCTTTTTTTGTGCCAGTACCATACAAACTCTCTGGAGGACTACGGCTTTATAATATAACTTTAAGTCCAGAATTGTGATGCCTCCAACTTTGCTTTCCTTTTTTAGGATTGCTCTAGCTATTTGGGGTCTTTTGTTGTTCCATGCAAATTTTAGGATTGTTTGGGCTCTGTGAAAAAATGCTGGTGGTGTTTTGATAGGGATTGAATTAAATGTATAGACTGTTTTGGGTAGTATGGACATTTTAACAGTATTTGTTCTTTCAATTCAAGAACATGGAATGTTTTTCCATTTTTTTGTATCCTCCTCAATTACTTTCATAAATGTTCTATAGTTTTCAGGGTACAGATCTTATTACCTCTTTGGTTATGTTTACTCTTAAGTATCTTATGGGTTTTGGTGTAATTGTAAATGGGATCAATTCCTCGACTTCTCTTTTTGCTGCTTCATTATTGGTGTATCTGAATGCAACAGATTTCTATATGTTAATTTTATAACCTGTGACTTTGCTGAATTCATATATTAGTTCCAGTAATTTTTTGGTGGAGTCTTTTGGGTTTTCTACATATAGTATCACGTTATTGCAAGTAGTGAAAGCTTGACTTCTTTTCAATTTGGATGCCTTTTATTTCTTTTTGTTGTCTGATTCCTGAGGTTGGGACATTTAGTACTATGTTAAATAACAATAGTGAGAGGACATCCCTTTTGTGTTCCTGTCCTTAGGGGGAAAGGTCATAGTTTTTCCTCATTGAGCTATGGGTCTTTGGATATGGCCTTTATGAAGCTGAGTTGTGTTCCCTCTGTCCTTACTTTGTTGATGGTTTTTATCAAGAATGGATGCTGTATTTTGTTAAATGTTCTTTCTGTATCTATTGACAGGATCATATGGTTCTTATTTCTTTTATTAATGTGTATCACATTGATTGATTTGTGAATAATGAACCATGCTGTAACCCAGGAATAAATCCCACTTGATCATGGTGAATAATTTTTTAATGTACTCTTGGATTTGATTTGCTAATATCTTCTTGAGAATTATTGCATTCATGTTCATCAGAGATATTGGCCTGTAATTCTCCTTTTTAGTGGGGTCTTTGTTGCTTTTTGGAATCAAGGTAATGCTGGACTTGTAGAAGAAATTTGGAAGCTTTCCTTCATTTCTATTTTTTGGAACATTTTGTGAAAAATAAGTATTAACTCTTCTTGAAATGTCTGGTATAATTCCCCTGGGAAGCCATCTGGCCCTGGACTTTAGTTGTTGGGAGGTTTTTTATTACTGATTCAATTTCTGTACTAGTTATGGGTCTGTTCAAATTTTCAATTTCTTTCTTTTTCAGTTATAGGTAGTTTGCATGATGCTAGGAATTTTTCCATTTCTTCTATATTTCCCAGTTTGTTGGCATATAAGTTTTCATAGTATTCTCTTATAATTGTATTTATATGGTTTTGGTTGCTATCTCTCCTCTTTCATTTGTGATTTTATTTCTTTGGGTCCATTCCCTTTTCTTTTTGATAAGTCTGGCTAGAGGGTTATCAATTTTATTAATTCTTTCAAAGAAACAAATCTTAGTTCCATTGATCTGTTCTGGGTTTTTTGTTTGTTTGTTTCCATGTAATTTATTTCTGCTTTATTTCCTGTCTTCTGCTTGTTTTTGGCTTTATTTGCTGTTCTTTTTTTTAAATGTGTATTTACTTTTAAGAGAGCATGGGTAGGGGAGGGGCAGAGAGAGGGTGGTACAGAGGATCCAAAATGGGCTCTGCACTGACTGCAGTGAGCCCAACGTGGGGCTCCAACTCACAAACTGCAAGGTCATGGCCTGAGCCAAAGTCGGATGCTCAGTCAACTGAGCCACCCAGGTGCCCCTTTGCTGTTCCTTTTCTGTCTCCTTTAGGTGTAAGGTCAGATTGCATATGAGACTTTTCCTGCTTCTTGAGGTAAGAATATATTGCTATGTACTCCCTCTTAAGACCAGCTTTGCTACATCCCAAAGGTTTTGGACTGTAATGTTTTCATTTACCATTGCTTCCATGTATTTTTTTAAATTTTTCTTTAATTTTCTTGTTAATCCATAGGATGTTTAACCTTCATGCATTATGGGTTTGGTCTTTCCAAATTTTTTCTTTTGGTTGATTTAAAGTTTCATAGCTTGTGGTCTGAAAATATGCATAATATAACCTCAATATTTTTGTACTTCTTAGAGGCCTCATTTGTGACCCAATGTGTGATCTATTCTGGAGAATGTTCCATGTGCATTTGAAAAGAATGTGTATTCAGGGCACCTAGGTGGCGCTGGATAGGCAGATGGCTGGGACACAGACATGGTGAAGGCAGGATTCTGTGGGAAGCCTGGGAAGAGGGGAGTTAAGTGTTTGACTTCAGCTTAGGTCATGATTTGGTGGTTGGTTGGTTCAAGCCCTGCATCAGACTCTGTGCTGACAGCTCAGAGCCTGGAGCCTGCTTTGGATTCTGTGTCTCCCCCACTCTCTTTGCCACTCCTCCATTCATATTCTATCTCTCTTTCTCAAAAATAAATAAACATTAAAAAAATTACAAAGGAAAGAATGTGTATTCTGCTGCATTAGGATAAAATGTTATGAATATATCCGTTAAGTCCATCTGGTCCAGTGTATTATTGAAAGCCATTGTTTCCGGGGTGCCTGGGTGGCTCAGTCAGTTAAGTGTCTGACTTTGGCTCAGGTCATGATCTCACGGTTCATGGGTTTGAGCCCCTCATCAGGCTCTGTGCTGACAGGTCAGAGCCTGGAGCCTGCTTTGGATTCTATGTCTCCCTTTCTATCTGCTCCTCCCTTTCTCATGCTCTGTCTCTGTCTCTCAAAAATAAATAAACATTAAAAAATTAAAGAAAAACATTAATAAAAAGAAAGCCATTGTTTCCTTGTTGATTTTCTACTTAGATGATCTGTCCATTGCTATGAGTAGCATGTTATAGCCCCCTACTATTATTGTATTATTATAAATGAGTTTCTTTATTTTTGTTATTAATTGATTCATATATTTGAGTCTTTCAAGTTGGGGGAATAAATATTTATAGTTGTTAGATCTTGTTGGATAGACTCCTGTTTTATGATATAATGCCTTGCTTTGTCTCTTGTCTTTGCTTTCAAATCTAGTTTGTATGATATAAATGTGGGTACTCTGCTTTCTTTTTATGTCCATTAGCATGGTAGATGGTTCTTCATCTCCTCACTTTCAATCTGGGGATGTCTTTGCATCGAAATTAAATCTCTTGTAAGCAGTATATTCATTGGGACTTATTTTTTTTTTTATTCATTCTGGTGGTCTTCATCTTTTGATTGAAACATTTAGTCCATTTACATTCAGAAAAATTATTGGTAGTTAAGAATTTAGTGCCATTGTATTACCTGTAAACTCACTGAGCTGGAGATTTTTTCTGTTCCTTTCTAGTCTTGTTTCTTTGGTTCTTTCGCACTCAAAGGGTCCCCCTTAATTTTTCTTGCAGGACTGGTGTAGTGGTCACAGACTCCTTTGGTTTTTGTTTGGTGAAACTCTTTTATCTCTCCTTCTCTTCTGAATGACAGCCTTACTGGATAAAGTATTCTTGGCTTCATGTTTTCCCCTTCAGTATGTTGAATATATCATGCCATTCCCCTCTGGCCTACCAAGTTTCTCTGGAGAGATTTGCTATGAACCTGATTTGTCTTCACTTATAGATTAGGAATTTCTTTTCCCTTGCTTTCAGGATTTTTCCTTATGTCTATATTTTTTAAATGTTTTCTTTATTTATTTTGAGAGAAAGAACGTGTGTGTGACCAGGGGCCAGGCAGAGAGAGAGAGAGAGAGAGAGAGAGAGAGAATCCCAAGCAGGCTCTGTGCTATCAGCACAGAGGGCTCAATCCCACAAACCATGAGATTGTGCCCTGAACTGAAATCAATAATTGGAGGCTTAACCAATTGAGCCACTCAGGCACCCCTCTTTATCTCTATATTTTAAATATTTTGCTCTGATACATCTTGGTGTTGGTTGGCTTTTGTTGAATTTGATGGGAGTTCTCTGTGCCTCCTGGATTTGGATGTCTATTTCCTTCCCCAGATTAGGAAAGTTTTCAGATATTATTTATCAAATAAACCTTCTGCCCCCTTTCCCCTCTCTTCTTCTGGGATTCCTATGATACAAATGTTATTATACTTTATGGAATCCCTAAATTCCCTAAGTCTATATTCGTTATCCCATACTCTTCTTTCCCTCTTCTCTTCAGCTTCATTATTTTCCATAATTTTATCTTCTATATCACTGATTTGTTCCTCTGCTTTGTCCATCCTCATTTTCATTACACCCATTGATTTTGATCTCCAGTCAGTTATAGCATTTTTTATTTCAGCATAACTAGCTTTTAGTTCTTTTATCTCTGCAGTAATGGATTATCTGCTGTCTTCTATGCTTTTGTTAATCACAGCTAGTATCTTTATGATTATTATTTTAAATTCTTGTTCAGGCGTATTACTTTTATCTGTTTCAGTTAGATCCCTGGCCATGACCTCTTCGTGTTCTTTCTTTTGGTGTGAATTCCTCCATCTTATCATTTTGTCTAGGTCCCTGTTTTTGTGTGTGTGTTAGGAAAGTCTGTTATGTTTCCTAATTCTGGGAGTAATGGCCTTATTAAGAAGAGGTCATATACTGTCTCCAGGGCCTGGTGCCTTAGAAAGTGTTTCAGAGTTGCACTCTGCTCTCGTGCTTTGGCTGGTCTTTCCTTCAGGTCAGTTCTCTGCAGAGTTTCTCCTTTTTGCAGTGTGGAGTGTTTGGACCTTGTCAAGTATGTGGCGTTTTAACTAAGTGTGCTTTGATTTGCTTGTTTAAATAAGCCTGATCCTGTTTTCACTGTAGCTGAAGGTTTGCAGCACTCTGATCAGTAGACTTGATAAGTGCAGGGAGTTTGTGCTCATTTTCTGGGGGAGGGGCCTGCTGGCACTGGTTCTCAGGCCACCTTGTCTTGGTAATGGTGCACCTGCAGGGCACAGTGGCACAGGGCTTGGTGTAAGCAGCTCCAACCTCCCCTGAGGGGTGCTGTAATGCTCACTGAAGTCTGTCTCTGCTGCTGAACAGGGGAAATTGGCATTAGCTGACTACAGAGCTGGCTGTCTCCAGAGAGGAGAGTTCATGCTCGCTGCTGTTCAGGAAGCCTTCACGGAAGAGCAAACAATCTCCCCTCTTGTGTCCCAGGCTTCCGTTAGAATCTTGCTTTCACCCTGCCTGTGTCTGAGCCATCTGCCCAGCCATCGGCAATTTTTATCTCAGGCACACTGTCTGGGTTTCAAAACTCCGCAAATTTTTGGAACCCAGCACAGCATGGACTTGCACTGATCCTCTGGGTGAGAGTCTTGCCATGCTGTGTCTGGTGCCTCTTTGTCCCAGAAAAGCAGTTGCATGACCATGCACAGGGCCCTGGATTTAAGGTGAAATGCAGCTGATAGGTTAGCAGCTTTAGCAGGTGCCCCTGCTGCCATGTTAATTATCAGTTGCTCTGTGCATTCTGCTGTCTCTTGTCTCAAGGTCAGTGCTACCTCTTCAAGAAGGGGAGCAGTTTCTCCTGGTGCAACCCAGTATATCCTCAGACCACACTGTCTGCCCTCTAGGTTCCTTCCTCCTAGGAGTACCACTAAGCCTACCAGGCATGACCCCAGTAATGGTTTGAACTTCTTAAACTTCAGATTTGAACCCTGCTACTTATAAAAATTTGTGATAATCAGCCCCTCCCCTTTTCCCAGTCAGTGGTTTTGGCGAAGAGTTTTTCTTGTACAATCCCCTACATGCTGCTTTCTCTCTTTATCTCTCTCTGTCTGTCTCTCTTCTTTATATGATCAGGCTCGCTTCCTTTCACAGCACTCACAATCCTTTTCTCCCCAAAATCAGCTCTCTGCAGCTCCTACCTTCCACAGTGTGGCCATTTTCCCCCCCTCTAGATGTGCAGTTTGTTCTCTCAGTCCTCACTGATTTCTCGGTCATTCAGAAGGATTTGATGTTTATCTAGCTGTGTTCAAAGACAAGGCAAACATAGGGTCCCACTAGTGCTCCACCATCTGAATTCCTAATCTTGAGTTTTATATATGATATAAGATATGGATCAAGTTTCATTCTTTTGCATGTGAATTTCCAGTTCTCCCAGTACCATTTATTGAAGAGACTGTCTTTTCCCAATGTATATTCTTGGCTCCTTTTTTTTTTTTTT
>NW_027532514.1:16216-16598 GCF_008692635.1 Crocuta crocuta | reverse complement strand
TATACTGTTTGTCTTTCTGTAGCTTTCTAATATAGCTTGAAATCCAGAAGTGTGAGGCCTCCAGGTTTGTATTTCTTTCTCAATATTGTGTTGTCAATTAGGAGCCTTTTTTGTGGTTCCATACAAATTTTAGGATTGTTTTCCCTATTTCTGTGAAAAATGCTATTGGAATTTTGATAGGGATTGCATGTAATCTGTACATTGCTTTGAGCCTTATGGACATTTTAATATCAATTCTTCCAAATCATTACCACAGAGTATCTTCATTTATTTGTGTCTTCAGTTTCTTTCACCACTGTTCTATTGTTTTAGTGTGCAGACCATTCATCTCCTTGGTTAAATTTATATCTTGATATATTATTTCTTTTGATGCAGTTTTAAG
>NW_027532514.1:14209-16090 GCF_008692635.1 Crocuta crocuta | reverse complement strand
CTTGAGACTGTTTCAGAGTCTGTGTCTCCCTCTCTCTCTGACTCTCCCCTGCTCATGCTGTCTCTCTCTCTCTCTCTCTCCTAGAAATAAATAAAAAAATAAAATAAAAAAAAATAAAAAAGAAATGCAACTTATGTTTGTATATTGATTTAGTGTCCTGCAATTGTACTGAATTCATTTATTAGTTCTAACAGTTTTTCGGTGGACTCTTTAAGCTTTTATATATGTAATATATCATCTGTTAATGTACATAGTTTTACTTCTTTTTATGATTTGGATGTATTTTGTTTTTCTTGCCTAATTGCTATGGCAAGGACTTAAAATACTATGTCAAATATAAGTGGCTAAAGTGAGTATACTTGTTCCTGATCTGAGAAGAAAAGCTTTTAGTTTTTCACCATTGATCATGATGTTAGTTGTAGGATTGTCATAAGTGGCCTTTATTATGTTGCAGTATGTTCCCTCTACATCTATTTCATTGAGAGTTTTTATGATGAATTGGTGGTGTTCTCCTCAAAGTAGCATTCCTTGGGTTAAAATAGAAAACTACACTAAAATGTAATGCAACTTTATTTTATTGGAAAGGAGTTCCAATAGCTCATGAGCTGCTTTTATTTTCTCCTAGGCATTACCTATGTGCTTCACCACCACCAGGTGAATAATGGTGTGTGGACTTTGCCTCTTTGTATTAAAAAACTGTCCCTCAGAGGGATACTTGACTGAAACTTTAGGTTTTACTACACATTCATATTTTCGCTATAGAAAATAGATGTATTTCTTGAAACAGTAATAGATTAATCATGAGTAATTCATGATTATAATGTATTAAATAGCATGTCATATAGAATACCTTTTTTTTAAATACTAACATTAGGTACAACTTTAGATACCAGTCACTATACTGTTTTGTTTTTTTTTTTTTCATTTCNTACTCTCTGAGTATATTTACCAGCTTTTATCTAGCATATAGGCAAAGTTTGGAGTAATTGTCCCTTCAAACTTTGTTCTGCTTGTTGCCTGCTCCAACGTGGAAGTTAATTGTGATTGTATGTGCCATTTCTTTGTAAATGTTTATCAAATTTGTAAGACTTTGAATATAACTTAATATCTTTTCCCACTCTTTCCTTTTAATTTTAGGATACAGAAATGGTTGACTTAGATTCAGACGGTCCTGGTACTTCATCTGGAAGAATGGTGAGTGAATAAATAAACTGCTGAGAAGAAAAATTTTCAGGCTTCCTGTGTCAGGGATCCCTAAGACCAACTCCACCTATTTGGATAATTGCTAAAAGACTCACAAAACTCAGTGTGTATACTTGTGATTCAAGGCTAATTGCAGTGGCACTATAAGGATATGCAACTGGACCGACCATGGTGAAATATACATAGGGAGTGTCTGGAGGAATCCATGCACAGGGTTTTTTATGCTCTCTTCCTTCTTTGAGGGCCCATACAGAGAACACTCTTCCCCTGCAATGAAAATGTAGCAAAATATATGTGATTAGAGACTCAGACCCCAAGGAATTTATTGGGAACTGGTTATGTAGACACCGTCTGACTAGCACATGCCAAGATTCCAGACTCCCAGAAAGCAGGAAAAATACAGGAACGCAGGTGTTCAGTACACATCGTAATGTTTGTAACAAACAAGAAATGGTTCAAGTACCAAGTACCCAGAATCCCAACTGAAGTCCAACATTATAAGCAAGCCCTGGTAAATATAGCAGCTCCATATCTGTTAACTCTGTTCTGTACACTTCCCCTCCATGGGAGTTAAACAAAATACTTCTTTTATATAAGGAAAATTTCCTTTGAAATACTGAAGGAAATCATATGAAAAGCATCAAATGGTAAGGGCTAGAATGACAACAAAGGATATAA
>NW_027532514.1:12550-14181 GCF_008692635.1 Crocuta crocuta | reverse complement strand
AAAATGAAAATTTAGGATAAAAGAATTCTTTCTATTCTATGAATATGCTATCTAGTTTTTATTTTTTATATTTTTGTCAGGGAGAATGTTGTCTAATCTAAACTAAGAAACTTAAATAGCAACTGCTCTGTTACAAAGATATATTAACATTAGGAAGACAGGAGAAAATCCATGAAGATTTAAGGAAAGAGCTTTAGATATAATTCTATATAAATCTACAGGTCAAATGTCGTGGCAGAAGACCGTCTTTAAAGTATAATCCTGATGCTTGGAGAAAACAATGCAAAGAGCTGTTGAGCCTCATTTATGAACGTGAAGACTCAGAGCCATTTCGACATCCAGCTGATCATCTTTCTTACCCAGTAAACATACACTTGTTTAAATAATTGCCAATATGTAATTTCCCATAAATATACATGCTAAAATCTAGTTAAAAGTCAATTTTTCCCTTTTTTTCTTTCTTCCTTCTCTTCTTCCCTTCCTCCACTCCCTTTCCTCTCTTCCTTCCTCTTCCTTCCTCTTTTGTATATCTTTAAATTGTAAAAGTAGGTAGTGATGTTAATCATGACTTTAAACTTCCTGTCATGTACTTTGTGTGTAAATTTGTGTGTAAACCAAATTTGAATCTAAATATCTTTGCGATATTCTTTTATTTTGGATATTTGTTTAATAAATTTCACTAACTTCTAATACATTTCTACTCATTGGAGACCCTTGGTAACATATGTCAGCCCTGTTTAAATTATAGTAAATGTGTATCCAATATGATAACTTAGAATAACCAATATATACCATGTTTCTTTTCATCAAAGATAAAAACATAAGAACTTAGATTATAGGATTCCTTTTTTAAAGGAGTATATCTGTTTATGTGTTGAATAACCTTTTACCATAGATAGCAAATCTATTTTAACATATTCAGAAAAATGGTATAGCGGTGTATCAGAAATGCATCAGACCATCCTCTGAAATTAGTAAACATAAATATTTTCTGCAGACACGTTTAGTTGAGAAGAATATTCAAACAAGAAACAAAATTATATTCAACAAAGCTTGTTTTGTTTGTAGGAAGTTTGTGTAGAATAAATTAATTTTGTGTTTCTCATAGTAGAGGAGAATGATGAATGTAGAATTCCTTCATCTTAAAGTACAATCAAGAAAAACTGAATTCCTATGGATCTTTGAGCTTTAAATCATAATTGCATTGCAAGCACTGATATTTTGTTGTGGTGGTCTGGAAATACAATATATCCTCTTTACCCTAATAGGGCCATCAGNCCATTTCCCCCCTTCTTCTCCCCCATGGTCCTCAGTTAAATTCCTCCTAATCCTCCTACACGTGCAAACAAGCAAGAAGATGTGGTTTATCTACACCATGGAATACTACATGGTAACGAGAAACAATGAAATCTGGCCATGTGTAGACGTAGTTGTCTCTTAAAAGACATATAGTATTTTTGCATTGTTTTACTTTTTAAAATTTCCATACTGTAAATGAAGCTTTTATAATTTGTAAAGCTGTTTTCCAACTCTTCTCACTGTCTTTTTATCTTAGATTTTTTTTGGTTATTTATATTTTGTTTTTAAAATCAACATGTGTTTTCTTTGTGAAATCTGCATACATGTTTGTT
>NW_027532514.1:11316-12260 GCF_008692635.1 Crocuta crocuta | reverse complement strand
GTAGCAGAGTAGAAAATATCAATTACATGATATAATTATATCTGTATTACAGGTGATTGTACCCACTTGGACTTCATTCAGCAAACTTATTGGGTCTTTTGAGCTTTGGTCACATTAACAAGTTCCAACATTTTTCCTCTATGATGATCTTTGTTTCTTAAGCTGTGTTGTGTTGGAATATACTTTGTTAGGATTTAAGCAAAAAAAAAATTTAAGATAGATTAAGAACAATCATGGTTTCTTACACTTGGAAAAGTATTTTCTCTTTTTTATAATACTTTTCCTATGCCCATTCTCCTGGGTTTTTGGCTTCGTCTTTGAAAGAAATGTGGTTTTACTTAATAATTCCAAATAGGATAAGGGATACTAATACTTNTAATACTTAACTACTGTTTTCATTCCAAAACATTTCTTTTTTGATGGTTGTGTTATATATAAATTTTACATGTTATTCCATATGATAACTGTAGGCATATCCTAACTAGACTTGACAGATTTAGGCTAAAATAGTCTTCTCCCTCACCTAATCAAAATCAAACTAATTCTGAATTTATGAGACTGCAGACCTTCAATAATGCACAAGTGTCACATTAATTAAAAAGCAAAAAGATAGGAGCTAGGCACAGACATGGCCAGTTTGACTTTGACCTTCAACTAATGACATTTTAGGTAGATCGCCCTCGTGGCTGGGAATATCTTGGAAATATGTGGCTAATTTGTGACATGGAACTATTTAATTATATGTGAATAATCCCATCTTCTACTCTCACTGAGCGCTTTGCCAGGGAATTGAAGATTGCTTCAGCCTTTAAGCAAGAAATGGAATTCCATATTATGGACTCAGTAGGGATAAAGCCATTGGCTGTGCATTTTCTCTTCTGTCTCTTGAGAGAATCATATGGTTATCACTGTAAGGGTGAAGGCTGAGACCCTCCCAAAGACCC
>NW_027532514.1:8873-10045 GCF_008692635.1 Crocuta crocuta | reverse complement strand
AATCTCTCTTTAAATGAACAATTTTGGTTGGGGTAGTTGGCAGATTGAAAAGCAGTGTGTTTATTTCATGGTGAATTGGTGATGCAAATCTCAGTACCATTGTATTATGTAGTATTGTTACCCATACTGTGTATTTAATAACACATTCTTCTTTGTAGGATAATCCTGATGTTATAGACCCTCCTATGGACTTCAGCACTGTGAAAGAAACTTTGGAAGCAGGAAATTATGGTAGTCCTCTGGAATTTTATAAGGACGTTCGCCAAATATTCAGCAACTCCAAAGCTTATACCTCTAATAAAAAGTCAAGGGTATGAAAAAATGATATTAGGTAGATTAATTATCTAAGTGGTTACTAAATTATATATGTATCAAGTAGTTTTCTTTTACCAGTTTTAAAATTGCTAAAGAAGTATGTATTACAATTCTGACATAGTTATTGAAGTTTCATTCTCTGTATCTTCTCTGAAGCAAGTTTATTAGCTGTGCTAAAGAAAGATACATTTAGCATAATCATTTTGACATTAAGTACTTCTTTTCTTCCTACCTGACTCTTCATTACTCTTTATTCATATTTCTATCTTTCAGAGAGACGTCAAAAAAGGAGAAGTAGTAATTTAAGTTCCCTTTAATATGTCCAATTATAATTTGATAAATAAAAGTGGTTGATAGTATGTATATGAGATATTTGGATTAGCTCTGGGTATTTATGTTTCCTTTATTATAGCAAATAATGAACCATGTTGGGAAGTGGTAACTGTTTATTCATACTCACATTTAATACCTTCCCTGTTTTGTCAGAACTTAAATATCTTAAGAACAAAAAAGTAGTAATAATTTTTGGTTTTTATAATCACAGGGATCCGATTAACTTTTAAATCAGTTGTGCACTAAGTATATATTTGCCCACTTTCACTTCATATAAAAATGAATTTTCAGTAATTTCTGCAGGTATAATTTTTCCACATTTGGTGTATTTCCTCCATATATACTTACATATGTTTATATATTCTTTAAAACTGTAAGTTTTATATTTTGAAGCCTTTTCTCAGCTTATATATTATGAACATTTTCCCTTGTCATTATGACTCGTTCAAAACAGGAGTTTTAGTGTCTCCTATACTTTTCTACTATATGGTTGTTTTATGTTATTTAACCACTGTTCTGGTTCT
>NW_027532514.1:5577-8863 GCF_008692635.1 Crocuta crocuta | reverse complement strand
CTAGAGATTTAGATGGTTTCTAGTTTTTAACTTTATATGAATAATGCTGTGGCTTTCATTTTTAACATCCCTGAACATAATTATTTTGTGTGTGCAATTCACTGGTATTTACTTAGAATAAATTCCCAGAAGCAAAATTGTTAGTGTAAGGATAGGTATATTTAATTTTGGTTATATAATGCAAATTGCTGTTTTAGAATGTTGTTCCAATTAAAATCCTCACTGGCAGTGTGTGAGAATCTTTTTTCTACCCTTCTTAACGTTGGATATAATCTTTTAAAAATCTTTGTTAAGTTTTAGGTGAAAATGATATCTTATTTTAAATTTTTAGGAAGAGTATGAAATAGCACATACATTTTGTCTGAAAGGATAATGCTGATATTGGCCCAGCCATGTTTATGCTCTTTATTTTTATATCATTAAAGTAGTTGGTTTCTACCTTTCAGATCTATAGCATGACACTGCGATTATCTGCCTTATTTGAAAATCATATTAAAAATATCATCTCTGAATATAAGTCAGGAATCCAGAGTCAGAAGAGGAGAAGGCCACGGTACAGGAAACGTCTAAGAAGCAGCAGCAGTTCGTTGTCTAGTAGCAGAGCTCCTAGGTATATTACACTGATGTAGCATTTTATGTTTTCAAGGCATTTGTGTGTATTACCTCATCTCTTGAAGTTTATTGAATAGGTTGAGAAGATCCAAAGATCCAAACGATTTTTTTACGAACTCTTTGACTTGTGTAAAGTTGGAATTGGTAACCCAAAGCTTTCTTTGTGTGGGTTTTACTTTTGCCAAAAGCTGATATTTTTTATTTTAATGATTGAAATTTAACTTTGTCATATTACCAATTTGAAACATTTCACTTAAATTATAGGGCATTTCTTTGGTCAGCTTAAGCATTTTGTATCATACTGTCTATCTTCATATATCGCTAATAGAAAAAAATGTTCATTGTTCTATATTTTTAATTGTAGTCCAAAAGGGAAACAGAAACAAATGAAGTTGCAGCCTAAAAATGACCAGAATACCTCAGTGTCTTATGCCAGGACTAGCTCTCCTTTCTCGTCTCCTGGTAAATATGTCTATTGTTTTTGGTGTTCTGTATTTAGTTTAATACTGATACTAAGAATTTAGAAGAGATTTTAAAAAAAGGGGGGGGGCGCCTGGGTGNTAAGACATTAGTCCATTAGGATTCAATTTCTTCATTTTTAAAATGGAAGTGTTAAGACTGGATTAATTTTAAAATCTCTTAGTTTTAAAATTCTGTAGGGGCATCTGAGTGACTGAGTCAGTTAAGTGTCCAACTCTTGATTTCAGCTTGGGTCATGATCTGCAGTTCATGAGTCACAGGGCTCTACGCTGACAGCACAGAGCCTAATTGGGATTCTCTCTCTCTGCCCCGCCTCCTCTCTCCCCCTCTCTGTCTTTCTTTCTCTCTCTCTCTCTCTTAAAATAAATTTAAGTTCCTCCTAATCCTCCTATACGTGCAAACATGGTATTTGTCCTTCTCTGCCTGACTTAACACCCTCAAGGTCCAAGGGGGAGAAGAAGGGGGAAAATAGTGGGGGAAAGGGAGAGAGGCAAGCCATGAAAGACTCTTGAATGCGGAGAACAAACTNAATAATTAATTCCTTTATTTTTCCCAATTTGTATCTTTATTCTCTTCTCTGATCCTGCTGCACATTGCCTACTCATGCCACTTTCTTTTCCCCCCTTTCCCCTTAACAAGCTATTAGGAAGAATAGCTTATACTTCTTGCTTCTATTTTCTTTCTGTCTAAAAACTCCTTTATCCTTTTATAGTATGGCTTCTGACCCAACTACTCCCAAAGTTGTCCTCTCCAGAATTACTAGTTCTCTTTAGTAACCAACCACTGTTCTGTTCTTAGTCCCTGTCTCCTTAATTTTGTCTCTCATTACATACTTTTGAATACCTCCACTAGTAACTCTACTGCCTGGCTTCTGTAATGACTATCCTACATATCTTTTTCTCCTGTATTTCTATATTTTCTGTTTCTTTTCTTTGACTCTACATACCTCCTTTTTACTGTTCCCCTCTGATGTCTTGATTTGTTTGTTGGTTGGTTGGTTTTTCTTTGTTTTTGGTCTTCTACAAATAAAGGAACCTAATAGCTACATCAATCATCCTTATGGTTAGGACTCTCCAAATTCACATATCTAGACCTAACGTTTCTTTATTCTACCAGTCTCATTTCCAAGTGTTTCTTAAAGTAATTGCTTTGGGTGTTTATCATCATCTTTCTGTCTCAAGCTTACTTCTGTTTCTGCAATCACTATTTTAATTAATGCCACCGCCATCTTTCTAGTCACCCAACTTAAAATCTTAAAGTGTTCTTAGACTCTTCTCCCTCATATCATCAGTTGCTTGGTTTTATGAATTCTACAACTCTTTAATACCACCCAAATCTCTTGTCTACAGTTTCTATTGCTATTACTTTAGTCTTTAGCCTACTCTATTAGTCAGCTTAGACTGTTACAATATGATACCACAGACTGGATGGCTTAAACAGCAGATATTTATTTTTAGCAACTTTATTGAGATATCACCTATAGAAATTGTATGTAATTGTAAAGTGTACAACTTCATGTTTTGATATATGTATACATTGTGAAATGGTCACCACAATCAAACTAATCATAATATACCCATCTCCCCTACATAGTTACCCTGTGTGTGTGTGTGTGTGTGTGTGCACGCACGTGTGTGTGTGTGTGTGTGNGAATTAAGATCTCTCCTTTTAGGGACGCCTGGGTGGCTCAATCAGTTGAGCGGCTGACTGGCGCAGGTCATGATCTCGCAGTTCGTGGGTTCGAGCCCCACGTCAGGTTCTGTCCTGACAGCTAGCTCAGAGCCTGGAGCCTGTCTCAGATTCTGTATCTCCCTCTCTCTCTGACCCTCCCCTGCTCACGCTGTTAGTCTGTCTGTCTGTCTGTCTCTCTCTCTCAGAAATCAATAAAACATTAAACAATTAAAAAAAAAAAGATCTCTCCTTTTAGCAAATTTCAAGTGTTCAATACAGTATTGTTAACTATAATCACCAGGCTGTACCTTAGACACCCAGAACTTACTCATTCTGAATAATTGAATCTTTATACCTCCCCCAGTCCTCTCCCCCTAGCCCCTAGCCACCACCATCCTGCTCTGTCATTCTACAGATATGACTGTTTTAGAATATATATATCTGAGAAAGTGACATTATGTAATATTTCTCTTTCTCTATCTTGCTTATTTTGCTTAGCATAATGTCCTTGAACTCAAAACAT
>NW_027532514.1:0-4232 GCF_008692635.1 Crocuta crocuta | reverse complement strand
CATGTTGCTGAAAATGGAAAATTTCCTTCTTTTTAAAGGCCGTGTAATATTCCATTGTGGGGTGTGAGTGTGTGTGTATGTGCATATCACTTTTTTTACATTCATCAATAGAAAAACATATATATTATTTCCATTTCTTGGCTATCGTGAATAATGTGGCAGTGAACATGGGACTACAGATATATCTTCAAGATCCTGCTTTTGGTTCCTTTGGATCCAGAAGTGGGGTTACTGAATTAAATAGTAGTTCTATCTTTACTTTTTAATGTTTGTTTATATTTTTTTGTAATTTTTTTAATGTTTTATTTAGTTCTGAGAAAGAGAGACAACGTGAGCAGGGAGGGTCAGAGAGAGAGGGAGACACAGAATCTGAAACAGGCTTCAGGCTCTGAGCTAGCTCTCAGCACGGAGCCCAATGCAGGGATCTAACCCATGAACCGTGAGGTCATGACCTGAGCCAAAGTCGAACACTTAACCGTCTGAGCCACCCAGNCCCGACGCGGGGCTCGAACCCACGAACTGCGAGATCATGACCTAAGCGAAGTCGGACGCTTAACCGACTTAGCCACCCAGGTGCCCCCCTGTTTATTTTTTAGAGACAGTGATAGTGCAAGCAGAGGAAGGACAGAGAAAGAGGGAGACACAGAATCCAAAGCAGGCTCCAGGCTCTCAGCTGTCAGCACAGAGCCCAACACGGGGTTCGAAACCATGATCCATGAGATCATGACCTGAACACCCAACCAGCTGAGCCACCCAGCCACCCCTCTAATTTTTTGAGGAACCTCCATAACTATTTCCATCATGACTACCAATTTTCCATTTTCTCTACATCCTTGCCAACAATTGTTATCCCTTGTCTTTTTTTCCCAAAGACAAAGAACTTTGCCAGTAATATTTATTTCTAGAAAATGAGGTAAGTATACAAAAATACCACCAAGGGCCCATATAGGTCAGACCTTTCCCATGCTCTGAATTTTCTCCCTCAGGGGCACTGTGCATGAGAGCTAGGAAGGATGAGGGGTTGCTGCCGATCTGTGCAGATGGAGGATGGAAGAAATAGGACACAGACATGTGGTNTTCCACTCCCAGCCACATCAGACACATTCTTTTCCTTTTTATAAAAATATTATTTTAATTCCAGTTACTTAATATAGACTCTAGGTGTACAATATAGTGATTCAGTAATTACATACGTCACCCAGTACTCATCCTGACAAGTGCACTCCTTACTGCCCAATACATATTTAACCTATTTCCTCACCCATCTTCCCTCTGGTAACTATCAGTTTGTTTTCTATTAAGAGTCTGTTTCTTGATTTGTCTCTTTAGCTCCTTTTTCCCTTTGCTCATTTGTTTTGTTTCTTAAATTCTGCATATGAGTGAAATCATATATTTGTCTTTCTCTGCTGTATTTCACTTAGCATAATACTCACTAGCTCCATTCATGTCATTGCAAACAGCAAGATTTCATTCTTTTCTATGGCTGAATTATATTCCATTCAATATATACCACATCTTCTTTATTATTTAATACATACTTGGGCTCTTTCCATATCGTAGGGAGTGTTGAAAATATTGCTATAAATCTAGAGGGGGTGCATGTATGCTTTTGTGTTAGTGTTTTGTATTCTTTGGGAAAATATCCAGTAGTGTGATTGCTGCATCATAAGGTAGTTCTATTGTTAACTTTTTGAGGAACCATATTGTTTGCCACAGTGGCTGCACCAGATTGCATTCCCATCAACAGTGGAATAGGGTTCCATTTTTTCCACAACTTCACCAACATCTATTTCTTGTGTTCGTGCTTTTAGACATTCTGACACGTAAGAGGCAATAACTTATTGTAGTTCTGATTTGCATTCCCCTGATGATCAGTGATATTAAGCATGTTTTCATGTATCTGTTGGTCATCTGATGTCTTCCTTAAAGAAATACCTGTTTATCTCTTCTGCTCATTTTTAATTGGATTATTTGTTTTTAGGTGTTGTATACATTCTTTATATATTTTGGATACTAAACCTTTATCAGATATATCATTTGTAAATATCTTTTCCCATTAAATAGTTTTATTGTAGTTTTATTGATTGTTTTCTTTACTGCTTCTTTATTTTGATGTAGTCCCAATAATTTGTTTTTGCTTTTATTATCCTATACTCAGGAAACATAAGTAGTAAGACGTTGTTACAACCAGTGTCAAAGAGGTTACTGTCTGTGTTCTCTTCTAGGACTCTCATGGTTTCAGGTCTCGCATTTAGGACTTGAATCCATTTTGAATTTATTTTTGTGTATGGTGTAAGAAAGTGGTCCAGTTTCGGTTTTTTGCATGTTTATGTACAGTTTGCTCAACACCATTTGTTGAAGAGACTGTCTTGTTCCCATTAGATATTCATTCCTACTTTGTTGAAGAATAATTGACCATAGATTTGTTGGATTATTTCTGGATTTTCTGTTCTGTTCCACTGGTGCATGTGTCTGTTTTAATGCCAGTACCATACTATTTTGATTACTAGAGTTTTGTAATATAACTTGTAAGTCTCTAATTTTGATGGCTCCAACTTTGCTTTTTTTTTTCAAGATTACTTTGACTATTCATGGTCTTTGTGGTTCCACACAAATTTTAGGATGGTTAGTTCCATTATGTTTGTTATTAACTGTTGTTTGTATTTTGGTGCCCTATGTAAGGTGTATAATAAATATTTACAATTCTTTTATCTTATTGGATTATTTCTTTATTGCCTATTGTCCTGTTTTGTCTCTTATTACAGTCTTTGTTTTAAAGTCTAGTTTGTCCGCTATAAGTATCACTACTTCAACTTTCTTTTGACATCCATTTGTGTAATAGATGTTTCTCCATCCCCTCACTTGCAATCTGCATGTGCCTTTAGGTCTAAAATGAGTCTTGTTGTAGGCAGCTTATAGATGGATCTTGTTTTTTTCATCTGTTCTGTAACTCTGTGTCCTTTGATTCTGGCATTTAGTCCATTTATCTTCAAGTAACTGTAGACAGATATGTATATCTATCGTGACATTTTATTGTCTTTGTCTTTTTTGTATTTTTGTTTTAATTCCAGTATAATTAACATACAGTGTTATGATAGTTTTTGGTATACAATACAGTGATTCAGCAGCTGTGTACATTACTCAGTGCTAATCAGGATAACTGTACTCTTTAATCCCCTTCATCTATTTCACTCATCTCCCACCCACCTCCAGTCTGGTAACCAGTTTTTTTTCTATAGTTAAGTGTCTCTTGTTTGTTCTCTCTCTCTCTTTTTCTCTTTTGCTCATTTATTTCTTAAATTCCACATGTGAGTGAAATCATATGGTATTTGACTTTCTCTGACTCATTTTGCTTATCATTATACTCTACCTTCATCCATGTTATTGTAAATGGCAAGATTTCATTATTATTTATGGCTAATATTCCATATGTATACCACATTTTCTTTATCCATTCATCTATTAATGGACATTTGGGCTCTGGGCATAAAGTGGCTCTTGTAAATAGTGCTGCAATAAACATAAGGGTGCATAGATAGATCCTTTGTGTGGTTTTATTTTTAAATGTTTATTTATTTTTCAGATAAAGAGTGAGAGTGAGAGAAGGGCAGAGTGAGGGAGACACAGATTCCAAAGCAGGCTCCAGGCTCCAAGCTGTCAGCATAGAGCCTGACATGTCACTCGAACTCACAAACTGTGAGATCATAACCTGAGCTGAAGTTGACAACTTAACTGATTGAGGCACCCCTGCATGAATCCCTTTGAATTAGTATTTTGGTATTCTTTGGGTAAATACCTAGTAGTGCAATTACTGGATCATAGAGTAGTTCTATTTTTAACTTTCTGAAGACATTCCATGCTATTTTACACAGTGGATGCACGAGTTTGCATTCCCACCAACAGAGCAAGAGGGTTCCCCTTTCTCCACATCCTCACCAACACTTTGTTTCTTATGTTGTGGATTTTAGCCATTTTGACAGGTGTGAGGTGATATCCCATTGACGTTTTGATTTGCATTTTCCTGATGATTTGAGATGTTGAGTACTTTTTCATATACTTACAACAAACATTTATTTTCTCACAGTTCTGGAAGCTGAAAGTACAAGAACAAGGTACCAATAGAGTGTCTAGTCAGGTTTCTCTTTCTGTTTTGCTAATATTAGGCTGCCTTCTTGGTATGTCCTCACATGACTTTTTCACTGTATACCACAGATAGGAAGGGAAAGTGAGCA
>NW_027532513.1:0-494 GCF_008692635.1 Crocuta crocuta | reverse complement strand
AGCATTGTGATCTGACAGTGTGCATGGTGTGATCTGTATTCTTTTATATTTATTCAGGGCTGTTTTATGCCCCAGTATGTGATCTATCTTAGAGAATGTGCCATGCACACGTGAGAAGAAAGTAAATTCCCTGGCCTCAGGATGTAAAGTTCTAAATATATCCGTCAGATCCCTCTGGTCCNTCCATCTGGTCCAATGTGTCTTTCAAGTCCATTATTTCTTTAGTGATTTTCTGTCTGGTTGACCTATCCATTGCTGTAAGCGGAGTATTAAAGTCCCCTGCTATTAGCACAATCTTATCTATAAGCTTGTTTCTCTTTGTGATTAATGTTTTAGATATTAGGTGCTCCCATATTCGGTGCGTAGACATTTATGATTGTTAGTTCTTCCTGATGGATGGACCCTGTAATTATGCAGTGCCCATCTTCATCTCTTGTGATTGTCTTTAATTACAGTCCAGTTTGTCTGATATAAGTATCACTACTCCGGCTTTC
>NW_027532512.1:0-490 GCF_008692635.1 Crocuta crocuta | reverse complement strand
TCTGTCTCTTGTTAGTTTTAAAGACTTGTTATGTACTCTGCACCTTTGAGCGCTGCTGTCCCCAAGAAATCTCTTTGACTGTCCAGGGCCTATCCTTTCAGAAACTATTCTTTGAATGGTATCTCTTGGTCTCTCTTGTTGATACCTTGGTTATTTTGTTTTCCTACTCGTAGTGGTATTTGGGACTCTCCACCATGTGTACTTTTTCTTGTTTCATGAGGTAGCCCTGGAGAAGAAAACAGACAGAGAAACACACAGGGAACGGAGGGACACAAACGTACAAACAAATNACAAATCCAACAATCACGCTAACCAAGAGGGAAAACTAAAAAGTAATAAGAAAA
Source organism: Crocuta crocuta (assembly GCF_008692635.1). Classification (NCBI taxonomy): domain Eukaryota; kingdom Metazoa; phylum Chordata; class Mammalia; order Carnivora; family Hyaenidae; genus Crocuta; species Crocuta crocuta. The sequence goes on along the minus strand of NW_027532512.1, from coordinate 146 downwards.
GACCTAGGAGGGAAGGCGAATGATAGAAAATAAAAATACATTAAAAAGTCAAAAAGAAGGAAAGAAGAGGAAGAATGACGAAAACCGATAGACAAAGATAGGTTTAAAGCATGTAACCAGATTTCCCAGCTACAAATAAATAGCCG
>NW_027532511.1:0-1963 GCF_008692635.1 Crocuta crocuta | reverse complement strand
TGCTGGACAACCGCTATCAACATATACACAAGAAAAGTGTATTAACCCCTGCAAACATACACCAAACAGAAAAATTTACTTCCAGTGCATCACAGACCTGATGAAGGGCTTAACTATCAAACTCTTAGAAGAAAGCATAGGTATAAATCTTTGTGAGTTTGGATTGGGCAATACTTTCTTAGAGACTTAGAGCCAAGAGCCTGAAAAATAAGAGAAAAAAATAGAAAAATCAGACTAAATAAAAATTAAGGTATTTTGCACAATAAAGACACCAGCATTTAAGTAAAAAGATAACCCAGAAACTGGGAGAATATTTATAAATTATATATCTGATAAGTGACTCATTTAGAACATGTAAAGAACCCTTAAAACTCAATTATAAAACTATAAATAAAACCAGGGCACCTGGCTGTCTCAGTCTGTTAAGTGTCCAACTCTGATCTCAGCTCAGGTCATGATCTCACAGTTGGTGAGATGGAGCCCCGTGTCAGGCTCTGTACTGACAGTGCACAGACTGCTTGGAATTCTCTCTCTCCTTCTCTTTCTGCCCCTCCCCCACTCTTTCTGTCTCTCAGAACGAATAAGCATGGAAAAGTTCACAACATCATGGGGCGCCTGGCTGGCTTAGTCGGTTAAGCGTCCGACTTTCGCTTAGGTCATGATCTTGCGGCGGTTTGTGGGTTCGAGCCCCGCATCGGTCTCTTTGCTGACTGCCAGCTCAGAGCCTGGAGCTTGTTTCAGTCTGTGACTCCCTCTCTCTCTGACCCTCCCCTACTCACGCTGTCTCTCTCTCTCCTAAAAATAAATAAAAATATTTTAAAACATTCACAACATCATAAGTTATTATTCACTAAGGAAATGTAGATCAAATCCACCAGACCATTCACACCCATTTGAATGGCTATATTCAAAAGACAGAATATAAATATTGGTGAGATTAAGAAGAAATCCAACCATCATATGCTGACTGTGGGAATGAAAATACTTCAGCAGCTTTGGGAAATAGTTTAGCATTTTCTCCAAATGTTAAAAGAGAATTATCGTATGACCCACTGTTAGGTGTCTGTCGTAAAGAATGGAAATGTATGTCTGCACAAAGACTTGTACATGAGTGCTCATTAGAGCTCTATTCATAATAGTTAATGGGGAAACGATGCCCATCAATTAAGGAATGCATGGAAGCACTGGGGTTAAGGAAGAGTAGCCACAGAATGCCACATGGGAAACAGGATACTCTACACACAGGTGTTGGGGAAAGGACAAGGAAGGGCATCCTGTATGTCTTAACCACAATAAACCTATTAGAGTTTCATTAGAAATGGTCACTGCTCTTCGTGAATAAATATGAACTCATTAATCATTTAAAATGAAATGAAGGTTTTCATATATATAAAATATTGTACTTTTCAGCAAAGAAACAGAGCACTGATAGGGATGAAGGTCAAAAACATTACGCTCAGTTAAAGAAGTCAGACCAAGAAAAAAAATGTCTTGTATGGTTCTATATGTAAGAAATATCCAGACTGGAAAATCTATTTTATTTTTATTTTTTCCAGAGACAGTAAGTAGATAAATGGTGGCCTAAGATTGGGGGTGAAAATAGAAAGTGATTCTAAACAGCTACAAGTTTTCCTTTTGAGGATAATTCATTTTCTAAAAATAGATTGTTGGGATGGTTGCTTAACTCTGAAAATATACTAGAAATGGTAAATTCCATGCTGTAGTAATTATATTTCAATATATTTAAGTCATCTTCACATAATTTCGACATACTCATACAGTACCTATCTTTAAAACACCTTTCCACTTGGAATCACTGATAGCATGCTTGCCTAATATTTTTATTACTTCCTTTTCAGAGTATTTTTGGTGATTCGACTATATTCTATTTTAAAGTTCAAGTTTTTTAGCACATTCCTACATATACTTGATCAAGTCATCCACCCTTGTGTTTATAATTATG
>NW_027532510.1:0-497 GCF_008692635.1 Crocuta crocuta | reverse complement strand
AAAGCCGACAGTCCTCATGGTAAAGAATGATAGAGGGAGGTCTTCGGACACGTAAATGTAAGAATAATTGTTTCTTCCCATAGAGGATTGTAGAATTACTTCTGCTTCCTGCACATCCCGATAAAGCACAAAAATGTGGTTTTAGNGAAACACCGCCCTTGACTTCACTGACCACTCAACTATTCTTAATAGTTCATGCCTGCCCATTTATTTGTGGCTCAGTTCTCTTAGTTAGCAAACATTTATTTTAACGTAATAGCCTTAGCTACTCACGTCATAATCGTCTCTGAAATGCAGCTCTGTTTTCTTTTTCCTTGGTGTTCATTCCATCATTAATGTCAGTTGCAACTTTCTATACTATTCCTTTTGGTACATTTACTGCATCCGACTGTTAACCATGGCTTTTCTCTATGGAATGGGTGTGTTCCAGCAAATTTAGCTGGGAACTGAAAATCAAATCTCTGGGAAGCAAATCCTGTTTTGCCTTCCATTTGAGC
>NW_027532509.1:0-559 GCF_008692635.1 Crocuta crocuta | reverse complement strand
TGATTTCTCTTTCTGTTGCTTCATTAATGGAGTATAAGAATGCAAACGATTTCTGTACGTTGATTTTGTACCCTGAAACTTTGCTGATTTCTTGGATAAGTTCTAGTAGGCTTCTGATGGAGTCTGTCAGGTTTTCTAGGTAGAGTATCATGTCGTCTACAAAAAGTGAAAGTTTGACTTCTTCTATGCCAATTCTGATGCCTTTAGTTCCTTTTGTTGTCTGATGGCTGATGCTAGGACTTCCAGCACTATGTTAAACAACAGTGGTGAGAGTGGACATCCCTGTTGTGTTNTTGTTGTCTGATGGCTGATGCTAGGACTTCCAGCACTATGTTAAACAACAGTGGTGAGAGTGGACATCCCTGTTGTGTTCCTGATCTCAGGGGGAAAGCTCTCAGTTTTTCCCCGTTGAGGATGATGTTAGCTGAAGGCTTCTCATAGATGGCTTTGATGATGTTTAAGTAGGTTCCTTCTATCCCAACCATTCTAGAGTCTTTATTAAGAAGGGATGCTGTAATCCCTCCTCATCAGGGAAATACAAATCAAAACCACACTGAGA
>NW_027532508.1:0-832 GCF_008692635.1 Crocuta crocuta | reverse complement strand
GATCTCTTATATCTTTGGTTAGGTTTATTCCTAGGTATTTTGTTTTTTTGTGTAATTGTGAATGAGATCAGTTTCTTGATTTCTCCTTCTGTTGCTTCATTGTTGCTGTATAAAAATGCAACCGATTTCTGTACGTTGATTTTGTACCCTGCAACTTTGCTGACTTCATGGATCAGTTCTACTAGGCTTCTGGTGGAGTCTGTTGGGTTTTCTACGTAGAGTATCGTCATCTGCAAAAAGTGAGACTTTGACTTCTTTGCCAATTCTGATGCGTTTTANTTTTGTTGTCTGATGGCTGATGCTAGGACTTCCAGCACTATGTTAAACAACAGTGGTGAGAGTGGACATCCCTGTCGTGTTCCTGATCTCAGGGGGAAAGCTCTCAGTTTCTCCCCATTGAGGATGATGTTAGCTGAGGGCTTCTCATAAATGGCTTTTATGATGTTTAAGTAAATTCCTTCTATCCCAACTTTCTCGAGGGTCTTTAGTAAGAAGGGATGCTGTATTTTGTCAAATGCTTTTTCTGCATCTACCAACAGGATCATATGGTTTTTATCTTTTCTTTTGTTGATGTGATGTATCACATTGATTGATTTGCGAATGTTGAACCAGCCCTGTAACCCAGGAATGAATCCCACTTGATCTTGGTGGATAATTCTTTTTATGGGCTGTTGAATTCAATTTGCAAGTATCTTGTTGAGGATTTTTGCATCTGTATTCATCAAGGATATTGGCCTGTAGTTCTCTTTTTTTCCCTAGATCTCTGTCTGGCTTGGGAATCAAAGGAATACTGGCTTCATAAAATGAGTCTGGAAGTTTTCCTTTGATTTCT
>NW_027532507.1:0-870 GCF_008692635.1 Crocuta crocuta | reverse complement strand
CATTCCCACCAACAGTGTAGGAGGATGCCCGTTTCTCCACATCTTCACCAGCATCTGGAGTCCTGATTTGCTTATTTTAGCCACTCTGACTGGTGCGAGATGGTACCTCAGTGTGGTTTTGATTTGTATTTCCCTGATGAGGAGTGATGCTGAGCATCGTTTCATGCGTCTGTTGGCCATCTGGATGTCCTCATTAGAGAAGTGTCTGTTCATATCTTCTGCCCATTTATTTACTGGATTGATAGATTTTCGGGTGTGGAGTTTGGTGAGTTCCTTATAGATTTTGTACACTAACCCTTTATCTGATATCTCATTTGCAACTATCTTTTCCCATTCCGTCGCTTGCCTATTAGTTTTATGGATTGTTTCCTTTGCCATGCAGAAGCTTTTAATTTTGATGAGGTCCCCATAGTTCATTTTTGCTCTAGATTTCGTTGCCTCTGGGGATGTGTCAAGTAAGATATTGCTGCGGTAAAGGTCAAGGAGGTTGTTTCCTGCTTTCTTCTCTAGGGTTTGGATGGTTTCCTCTCTCACATTCAGGTCCTTTATCCATTTTGAGTTTATTTTTGTATATGGTGTGAGAAAGTGATCTAGTTTCATTCTTCTGCATGTTGCTGTCCAGTTCTCCCAGCACCATCTGTTAAAGAGGTTATCTTTTTTCCATTGGATACTCTTTCCTGCTTTCTCAAAAATTAGTTGGCTGTACATATTTGGGTCCAATTCTGAGTTCTCTATTCTATTCCATTGGTCTATGTGTCTGTTTTTGCGCCAATACCGTACTGTCTTGATGATAACAGCTTTGTAGTAGAAGCTAAAGTCTAGGAGCGTGATGCCTCCCGTTTTGGTTTTCTTCTTCAATATTACTTTGGC
>NW_027532506.1:332-538 GCF_008692635.1 Crocuta crocuta | reverse complement strand
GTCCGGAGCTTCTCAGGAGTTAATTTTACACCATAATTTCCTGAAGATCCCTTTTTGAAATTCCTCAACATACACTCTAGGAGAGTCAGTTTCCTCTGCTTTCCACCCCTTTCTTCCCCCGAAGAGACGACTTTCACGCACAAGAAGGGGAAGACCAGGGAAAGAGGGGGACCATTTTGGAAAGGACGCCCTCCCGTTGTCCATTT
>NW_027532506.1:0-267 GCF_008692635.1 Crocuta crocuta | reverse complement strand
TCCCTGACCTGGATCAGACTCCCAAGGAAGTCTGACGCCGCCTTAAGCCTTATGAGGTCACCACGGTACCGCGGATCGGGACTCAACACTTGCTTCGGCCCTTGGTCAGGTCGGAACCTTCCCGTTGTCCGTCTCAGTCACACGCACTCACACAACGCCTCCAGCCCTCCGCCCTACATCCAGCGCCTTAGAGTTGCAGCCTCATTCCTCTTCCCTTGTGGTCTTACTAGTGCAACTCTGGGAGGTGATCAGGCTCCCCTTCTGCCT
>NW_027532505.1:0-813 GCF_008692635.1 Crocuta crocuta | reverse complement strand
CATTCATCAGCTGATGGGCATTTAGGCTCTTTCCATAATTTGGCTTTTGTTGAAAACGCTGCTATAAACATTGGGGAAGATGTACCCAGATAAATCAGTACTTCTGTATCCCTTGGAAAAATTCCTAATAGTGCTATTGCTCAGTCATAGGGGAGTTCGATTGTTAATTTTTTGAGAAACCTCCACACTGTTTTCCAGAAGGGCTGTACCAGTTTACATTCCACCAACAGTGCAAGAGAATTCCTGTTTCTCCACATGCTCACCAGCATCTATCGTTTCCTAGTTTGTTCATTTTAGCCACTCTGACCGGCATGAGGTGGTATCTCAGTGTGGTGTTGACTTGTATTTCCCTGATGATGAGTGACACTAAGCATCATTTCATGTGTCTGTTGGCCATTTGGATGTCGTCTTTGGAAAAGTATCTACTCTTGTTCTACCCATTTCTTCACTTGATTATTTGTTTTTCAGGTGTTGAGTTTGATAAGTTCTTTATAGATTTTGGATACTAGCCTTTTATCCGATATGTCATTTACAAATATCTTTTCCAATTCTGTCAGTTGCCTTTTGGTTTTGTTGATTGTTTCCTTTGCAGTGCAGCTTTTTCTCTTGATCAGGTCCCAATAGTTCATTTTTACTTTTAATTCTCTTGCCTTTAGAGATGTGTCAAGCAAGAAATTGCTGCAGCTGAGGTCAAAGAGGTTGTTGCCTGCTTTTTCCTCTAGAGATTTCATGGTTTCCTTTCTCACATTTAGGTCTTTCATCCATTCTTTTTATTTTTGTGTATGGTGTAAGAAAGTGGTCTAGTTTCATTCT
>NW_027532504.1:0-709 GCF_008692635.1 Crocuta crocuta | reverse complement strand
GGCCCTGGGTCAGGGAGGCTTCACTGCACCTGCTGCTGCCTCCCTCCTCAGCTCTGAATGCGCACATTCCTGGGTCAGCCTGAGAAGCCACCCCTCCTGAGTTATGCCTTGGAGAGTTCTTTAAGGCCCAGGGGAAAATTAAGGAGAATCCAAGAAGGTAGAATGACGGAAATGTAACTATTAGGGTGGAAATAAACAGAATCTATATTCTGTCTCCTCAAAACTTAGGTCCTTTTAAAACCTGCATGGGATAGAGAGCTAACTGTATTGTCATGCTACTGAACCGAAGGCAGTCCGTCAGTTCCAGAAGGAAAGGTTTTTGTTGCCCAGCCTGATTGGTGGCTTCTCTTCTCTAGGTGGAACCGAGGCCTATCATTTGTGGAACATACTTGAAGATATCTATGTTCCAGATCACACACCGGGGCACTCGTTTCCCTGCGCTCTGGGTCTCAGACGTACTTGAGGAGACCTTAATGAATGGACAGAGTTTCAGTTGAGCAGTGACCAGGGAAGAGGAGGCAGACGTGTGGAGGCTGGGGTTTTCTGACGGACATTATGTACAGCAGACACCCATCACAGAGGGAATTTACCTTGTACACTTCGTCCTAGAGCTTTCTTTGCTGATGGGATTGAAGTAAGACCCTCTGGACAGGAACACATAAACGGTGCCCTGCACCAGAGGCACACACACCTCACAAAAGCACTGACA
>NW_027532503.1:0-487 GCF_008692635.1 Crocuta crocuta | reverse complement strand
AGCATACAATATATAAGAACCGATGGAGACTGTGAGAAAGGAGATGAAAATTCTATTAAAAATTTTTTAAATGCTAGAAACAAAAAACACTAGCAGGAATAAAGAATGATTTTGATGATGACATCAATAGACTGGCAATGTAGAGTAATGAAACAGTGAATTGTATATACCAATAGAACTTTGCAAAGTTTAAATNTAAATACAAAAAGAAAAATAAGGGATGCCTGGGTGGCTCAGTCAGTTGGGTGTCTGACTTTGGCTTAGGTCATGATCTTGCAGTTTATGAGTTCGAGCCCTGCATTGGGCTCTGTGCTGACAGCTCTGAGCCTGGAGCCTGCTTCTGATTCTGTGTGTGTATCTCTCTCTCTCTCTCTGCCTCTCACTCATTCACACTCTGTCTTTCTCTCTGCGACAAAAATAAACATTTAAAAAAAAGAAAAATAATATTTTTAAGGTTTATGTAAATTATAGTTAGTTAACATACAAT
>NW_027532502.1:0-614 GCF_008692635.1 Crocuta crocuta | reverse complement strand
AGCTATTGCCACAAAGACTATAGACCTTACAAATAGTTGTGATGATTTTAAAAATGCTATAAATAAGGTGAATAATAACATGGAGGCAGCCAATGCATGGATTGAAGAGGCAGAGAGGAGAATAGATGAATTAGAAGACATAATTATAGAAAAAGAGGAAGCCAAGAAAAAGAGAGATAAACTGATTCAGGAGCATGAAAAGAGAGTTCAAGAGCTGAGTGATTCAAGCAAATGGAACAATGTCCATATAATGGGAATTTCAGAAGAAGAGACAGAAATAAAGGAGCTGAATGGGTACTTGAACAAAATATAGCTGAGAACTTCTNAAGGATAGATAAAGGATTTCCTAAATAAACAAAAATTGAAAGAATTCATCACCACTAAATCAGCCCTACAACAAATCCTAAGGGGGATTCTATGAGGGAAATGTTGCAAGGAACTCAAGGTACCAGAGGCAGCACTACAAGCATGAATCCTACAGAGAACACAATGACTCTAAACCCATATTTTTCAATAATAACACTGAATGTAGATGGACCAAATGCTCCAATCAAAAGACATAGGGTATAAGAATGGATAAAAAACAAAATCCATCTATTTGCTGTCTGCAAGAG
>NW_027532501.1:0-755 GCF_008692635.1 Crocuta crocuta | reverse complement strand
ATTGCCTGATTGGCCCATTCATTCTTGAGTAGGGTGTTCTTTAACGTCCCAGTTTTTGGAGGTTTTCCAGACTTTTTCCTTTGATTCATTTCAAGTTTCAAAGCATTATGATCTGAAAGTGTGCATGGTATGATCTCCATTCTTTTATATATATTGAGGGCTGCTTTATGTTCCAGTATGTGATCTATCTTGGAGAATGTGCCATGTGCACTTGAGAAGAAAGTGAATTCCATGGCCTCAGGAAGTAGAGTTCTGAATATATCTGTCAGATCCTTCTGGTCCAATGTGCCATTCAAGTCCATTGTTTCTTTAGTGATCTTCTGTCTGGTTGATCTATCCATTGTTGTAAGCAGAGTATTAAAGTCCCTTGCNTATTAAAGTCCCTTGCTATTAGCACATTCTTATATATAAGATTGTTTCTGTTTGTGATTAATTGTTTTAAATATTTAGGTGCTCCCATATTCGGTGCGTAGACTATTATAATTGTTCGCTCTTCCTGATGGATGGACCCTGTAATTATTATATAATCCCCTTCTTCATCCCTTGTTATTGTCTTTAACTTAAAGTCCAGTTTGTCTGATATAACTACTCCAGCTTTATTTTGACTTCCCGTAGCATGATAGATATTTTTCCATCCCTTACTTTTAATCTGAAGGTATCCTCCAGTCTAAAATGCATTTCTCATAGACAACAATTAGATGGATGGTGTGTTTTTTTTAATCCATTCTGCTACCCTATGTCTTTTGGTTGGAGCA
>NW_027532500.1:0-480 GCF_008692635.1 Crocuta crocuta | reverse complement strand
AAATAACCAAGATCTCAACAAGAGAGACCAAGAGATACCATTCAACAACAAAAAAAACTCTCTGAAAGGATAGGCCCTGGACACTCAAAGAGCCTTCTTGGGTACAGCAGTGCTCACAGGTGCAGAGAGCTAACAAGTCTNGCAGAGAGCATAACAAGTCTTTGAAAATTAATAGAAAATTAAAAAAAATACATAAAAAGGTCAAAAAGAAAAAAGAAAAGGAGAAAACCGATGGACAAAGAATGGTTTAAAGCATATAACCGGATTTCCCAGCTACAATTAAATAGCCGGGTGTATGCAGTGCTTGTTGGAGATCATAGAGAAAGAGAGAGAAGACAGGGCGGGGATGAGGCAAAATTGGAAATAGAATGAACAGGCAGAAGGGATAAGAAGCTTTCTTCAAATAGCTAATGGCTGAGTATGGATGGATAGGTAAGAGAATGATGCTGGTGTTATCCAGAGAAACTATATAGTCTAATT
>NW_027532499.1:39238-41390 GCF_008692635.1 Crocuta crocuta | reverse complement strand
CTCCCTGGCCTTTCTTCCAAATGTGACCGCATTGAATGTCCTCGAAGATTTACACAAAATGAAATATTAATCAAACAGCAAGCACCTACTGAGCTAAGTGTGTCTTTGTAAAGTTTATTTTGATGTATGAAGTAAACTGAAATGCCTAAATCTTAAAAGGTCTCATCACAAGAAAAAAATTGTAAACGTATGTATAGCGACAGACGTTAACTAGATTTCTTGTGTTGATTGTTTTGCAATAGATACAAATACCACATCATTATGTGGTCCGCCAATATTTAATTCAACATGGTAGGTCAATTACATTTCAATTTAATTTTTTTAATGTTTTATTTATTTCTGATAGAGAGACAGACAGCGTGAGCAGGGGAGGGTCAGAGAGAGAGGGAGACACAGAATCTGAAACAGGCTCCAGGCTCTGAGCTAGCTGTCAGCACAGAGCCCGACACGGGGCTTGAACCCACGAACTGTGAGATCATGACCTGAGCTGAAGTCAGACGCTTAACCGACTGAGCCACCCAGGAGCCCCAATTACATTTCAATTTAAAAACGAATCACTAAACTGTAATGCCAGTAGCACAACTAAGTAGAAGTGTTACATTTTTTAAACTGTAAATATAGGTGGGTTTGATGGAATTACTCGAATTTGCTTCAATAACCATTTTATCCAACTCTTTTGCAAAGTAATGATATTTATATATATCCTAATGGCTTCTCAAGCAAATCCTGAAAAGGCAAACATGTCCACTCCCTTTCCTCAAGTGTGGAAAGCCCTGGTTTCATACTAATCCTCTAAGATTTGGCTCCACTGCCATTTCTCATCAATGGCGCCAGACAGGGCCAACTGCANACAGAGCCCGACGCGGGGCTCGAACCCACGAACCGCGAGATCATGACCCAAGCGAAAGTCGGACGCTTAACCGACTAAGCCACCCAGGCGCGCCTCCAGTCACTTCTTATTAGGAAGATCAGGGCAGACGGATCAAAACTCGGATCAAAACTGTCTTCCCGCCTGACACACAGCTTCTCTCCGTCCAGCAGTGCTGACCTGAGCGGTGTGCACCACTGATGTAGTCTCTGTGTACACCGGCCCCCTCCCACGTCTCCCCTGGCGGCCCCCCCACCCCGCCTGCCTCCTCTTGCTCATTTAGGGATGGAAAGGGAGATGGGAGAGGCCTGCGGGCGGGCGCGCGAGAGAAGGAAACAGCAAAGTTCTTTGCCCTCGGCCACCATTACGTTAATTACCTCTGTAAGGACTCTGTCTCCAAATACAATCACATTCTGAGCTACGAGGGGTTAGGACTTGAACGCATGAATTTTGGGGGGGACACAATTCATCCCACAGCAGGTCCCCCCCCCAATTTATTTTGTCCCTCACCGGCACCAACAAAAGACCTCTGTAAGGCAGAAGAGTTCAAACCTGACCCAGTTGCCAGGCTACTGGTGTCTTCCATCCACCCATCGCACTCGAGACAGGCAGCCTCCGCAACGTTGTTTTCCATCCCGTCTTGCATTTGCGGTGCCCTTTCCCACACCGGCAGCCTGTTCACGTAAGGACGCGGCCTTCTTTATGGCAGCGCATGTAGAATGGGGCTCAGCAACTGAACTGCATCTTAAACACCTTCCGATTCATTAATCCGCCCTCATCACTCAGCCTCCTGACAGCGGTACTGCTGGCACTCACACTGCCTGTGCCTTTACAGAAAAAAAGTCTGTTGACCCCTGATAAAGTTTTGCATTTGTTGACTTTTTCAACGGGCACTGGCAACAGAGGCTTCTGTATATCTTGACCACCCAATTCCAAGTGAAACATGTTTGCAAGTCAGCAAGATCAGTAATTCAGACTTCTACAATGCCCTAAGTTAAAACAAATTCAAAAGTGAATTCCTCAAAATTCATCTAAAATGTTACATGTTTAACTTTTCCAAAGGATGGGAAACATCTGATTTAATATAGTCATTTACAACATGTAATGTAGGCAACCTGGAGGAAGTGACAGTACAATGAACACAGCACTGGGGAAGCCCTGCTGAACCGCAAGAGGAGGAGATAAAGAGACTATCTGCAGGGGGTTTGAGGGTTGCATTGTAAGATGACCAGGGGACTTTTTCTTCCTATATTTTTCCTTTTCAATTTTTTGCAAAGCAATCAC
>NW_027532499.1:36929-39220 GCF_008692635.1 Crocuta crocuta | reverse complement strand
TGCAACTGTATAAAATAGAAACAGAGTTCACTTTAGACACAACTTTCTTTTCCTGTATACTTTCTTCTTCTCATTTTTTGCATCATGTGAATATATTACCTATTTTTAAATGTGTGTGTGTGTACACAAATATATACATCGTATATTTACTTTGCTCCCTCAAATTCTACTCTTCTGTCGTCTCCTTCTTCATATTCGCAGCCCATGAATCATATATTGTGGGTATGAAGGAGGCCAATAAGTAGTGATCCTCTTTGTCAGGTTCTGAGTTGTTATAGAATTAAGACGAGAGAATGAAGCCACTAGACCAAAATGAAAGGCCAGGTTGCAGAATATACCTTTAATCAGCAGGCAAATTTTCTTCCTAATTAAAAAAAAAAAACCCCTAATGGAGATAAATGCATCTACAGTGCCCCAGGGAGAGCCATACTGGGGCGTCCATTGCACATACAGAAGTAATATGCAAGATATTTAACACCCTCATGATATGGCACCTACCAACAGCAACAGTCCTCATCTATAAACAACACGTACACCTGTAAGGCTATACAGCACATGCGGGTGTATGTCCTGCCGTGCGGGGCCTGATTCTGGACTCGGTGTAGGGAGTAGCACAGAAAACTGCCTGCTGTCTGAGGGCAAGCCAGCTCCTAAAGAGAAGGGAACCACAGACAGCTTCTCCTTCCAGCTCACCAATCGGGTCAGCCTTTTCTCCTCTCGAGGGGAACGAAAAAGGGAGTAGGCAGAAACCAGAGTGTTACTAGAATCACAAACAGACATGAAAGGAAACATTACAAATACAGATAATTTCTCGGGAAGAATAGAAAGAAATGAAAACCGTTAACACTTGCACTAAAGCTTCTAAGAAAATAACCAAGGTGTTATGATAGATGCCAACAGCAGGATGAACCTACACATATTTATTTCCAAAATGAGCGCTGTGGACTGATTTGTTCCCCTTCCCTCAAATTCCTATGTTCAAGCCTGAACTCCCCCCCCACCATGTGACTATCTGAAGATGGGGCCAGTGAGGAGGTAATTACAATTAAATGTGGTCATAAGGCTGGAACCTTGATAGGATTAGTGCCCTCATTAGAAGAGACACCAGAGAACTCACTCTCCCCACCCTCCAGTGCCCCCTCAACAGAGGTGACATGAGAACAGAGTTCTAGTGGCATCTGTAAGGCAAGAGAAGAGGCCTTGGAATGAAACCTACCTTGACAGCACCTTGATCTTGGCCTTGCAGCCTCCAGAACTATCTAGTATTTGAGCCACCACTGGGTGTGGTATTTTGTTATGGCGGTCCTAGCAAACTAAGACAATGAGAGTAGAGTTCTTTTCTTCCTTCCTTCCTTCCCACCTTCCTTCCTTCCTTCCTTTCTATCGATCTAAGTGAAATTGTATGTCTATAATAGGAATGTAGAAAAAGTTTATGACATACGACTATCTATCTATCTATAAGTGAAATTGTATGTATATAATAGGAATGTAGAAAAAGTTTATGACATACGACTACCTCTAAAAGTTTGTATCATCATAGCACTTATTGAACAAACAGTATTGTTAGAACATGATATATAAACTGTAAGTTGAGCTACATTACAGAAGTTTTTTTTAATGTTAAAACGTAGATCCTTTTAAAAAATGAAGTTAATTACTTTCAAGATAGAATTTGGAATTAATGCATGCCTCAAATACTACTGCAAATAACCAATTAAGATTTTTTACTGTTTACTTACTCTGTTGTTTCTCTGTTGGGAACTTTCCTCATGGAAAAAGCCACCATTGCTTTGAAGAGATATTCTTCATTTGTATCCCAGGCATACTAAGAGAGGAGTAAAACAGAAAATGTAAAAAGGCACAGGATAAAAAATGGTCCACTGAAATTTAATTGTGGCCACCATGGTGTTAATCAGTGCCTGCCTGCCTCTCTCTCTCTCTGCCTCTCATCTTTCTCATACACTAAAGGCTGGAGACCAAGATAAATCACGTCACAATAATGTTCAGGATAGGCTTTCTTGGACATTCTATCATTCCAAGTGTGGTGTATTTTCCATTGCATCATCATCTTCACAATCTGCAGTATTAGCAGCCAGTCAACAAATAGGCCACTTGGACATCCCATCCTGAACATTTACAGGACATTTACATCCCTTCCTCCCTATCTCTCTTCCCTCATATACTGACTACGTCTCTTAGCTTCCTTTCCTTTACTGACATTGGTACAATTTTTCTTTCCATTTTCTTAGCTGGAAATTTGAGTGTGTGTTCATATTATGGATAGAATTGTG
>NW_027532499.1:36153-36826 GCF_008692635.1 Crocuta crocuta | reverse complement strand
CATGTATATGTTGAAATTCTAACCCTCAGTACCTCAGAATATAACCATATTTGGAGATAGTGTCTTTACAGCTGTGACTAAGTTCAAATGAGGTCATTGGGTGGACCCTAATCTAGTATGACTGGTGTCCTTGTAAGAACAAGAAAATTGGACACAGCCACATAAAGAGGGAAGACAGTCATCTGTAAGCCAAAGACAGAGTCTTAGACTAGATCCTTCCCTCATGGCCCTCAAAAGGAACCAACCCTGCTGAGACCTTGATCTTGGACTTCTACCCTCCAGGAGTAAGAGAAAATAATTTTCTGTTGTTTAAGCCATCCAGTCCATGGCAGCCCTAGTGAACTAATGTGGCTGACCACATATTTGCGGTGAATAATCAAGTACAACTGGAAAAGTCACAAAACAGGGTTTGTTGGTTTAACTCTAAATTCATGATGACCTACTCCCAAATTGCCCGGGAATCTCTTAGGTTTCTCCATCAGTTTTCTCTCTCTCTCGGTTCGCAATGACTATCTTGGACCTCTCTCAGCTCCCCTTGCACCAGACTCGGTGCTTTCCCTCACACCTCACACGCACTAGATGTTCTTGTCTCCTAATTTACAGATATATCCTCGTCATCAATTTAAACTCCCCCATTCTTCTGACACCGAATAAAAAGACTCCCTCTATCGAC
>NW_027532499.1:30945-36106 GCF_008692635.1 Crocuta crocuta | reverse complement strand
GCCGGATGTGGTGTTTCTCCTCCCATCAGTGGCTATTCCATCCACCTCTATTAGGAGCACTTCCCTCTGCCCTTCTTGGGATCTAAACGATAACGGTTTCCCCTCTCCTCTGTACATTGGACTCTGACGTTTACCAATGCTCAAGCTCTCCCATTAAAACAACATCAGAACCAAACCACTTTACTCAACCCTTCTTCCTCCACATACTGCTGTCTCTCTCCTGCCCTTCACAGCTAACACTGTCAAAGGAGTTGTCATACTTGCATCTTTACATGTTCACCACCCGCTTAGTGTTAACTCCCTCTGTTATCTGCCATGCCACAAAAATGGTTCTCTCAAGTTACCAGTGGCCTCCACACGATACAACACAATGATGCCACAGGATGCAACATTCAGCCTTGCTCGGCTTGCCAACAGCATTTGACACTCCTGAACACACCCTTCAGCTGGAAGCCCTCTCTTCCCTTTTGTAATGCTCATTCTGGTTTCCTCCTGCCCCTCTGTCCCTTTTATAGGTTCACCGTCTTCTACAAGGGCTCCAAGTTTTAGAGAACCTCAGAGCTCTATGCTGGAGCTTGCCACTCTGTACCCCTCTTGTCCTCTGTACTTTCTCCCTCACACTGTATCTAGTCCAGGCTTCCACTCTCACCATAATGCAAATGGCCCAGGAATGTATATCTCAAGCCCACTCTGTTCTTGCCTATTCTTCAATAATACCTCAAACTCAACAAGTTCAAAATTAAAGCCATGATTTTCTTGTCTGTACCTGGTTCCCTGACTCATAAGTGGGTCATCATCCATTCAGTTGCATAAGTAGAAGCTAAAGCTTCATCTTTGACTCCTTCTCCACTCCTCTTTTCTACTCTCGTCCCCTCCAATCTGCCTTCCACACTGTGGCCACTGTTTTCCAAACACTAATTCTATCAAAACATCTCTTCCATAAAACTCTCACTTGGTTTAAAGATAACAGCGAAGTTTCCTAGCACAGTCCACATAGTCTTCGCTCTGACCTCTCCTTCTTGCCCAAGTCCGTCACACGCCATGCTCTCCTCCACTGCTCCAGCTGCAGACACCTCAGCCTCCCTTCAATCCCCCACCCTCACCAAGTTCCCTCCTGTAATAAGCCTGTGCATGTGCTGTTCCCTCTGCCTTGGTTTCTTTTGTCCTCTGGCTCACCTGCACCCATGCTTTAGACCTCACAGCCACTGCCAAGCACTAAGGCCCCTGCCAAGGCCAAAGCCCCCATGTACTTCTCCTTCCTACAATACTTTCAAGCCTACATTTCCATTGCATTTACTGAATGTTTAATGGACAACCAATCCTCCCAATAGCATAAGTGCCATTAGGGCAGGGACAGGCCTGATTTATCTGCCATTGTGTCCCCAGCATTCAGCGTGGGGCCCGCCCTCAGAGGATCCTGGGATAAGCACCACAGTCTACTCTCTCTGATACAGAGAGTCGATTTTACAGTCAGACTGCCTGGGTTCAAATCTCACCTTTATCACTTGCTGACCTGAGATCTTGAGCATGTCACTTCATTTTTTATACCTCAGCTTTCTCATCTACCCAGTGAGAATGGGAATGGCCTTACTACCTTTCGCAGAGGGTTGTTGTGAGCGTGACGTGAACTGATGTGAGTCCAGTGCTCAGGGGGGGCCCCACTGGAAACTAAACTAAGTCCTCAATAAATGCTAGCTGTTGCAATGATCATTTCTCTCTGAGTGAATAAAATAACACATTGGTAAACTGGCCTGCACACAGAATACTTACCTCTAAGCTCCCTTAGCACTCTTTGACTGCTTCTACCCTAACACATCTTAGTATCGCCTGCTATTGGGGAGAAATTTTCACAGACCACACGGGGGTACTAAAACTAGAATTACACGAATCATCTTATTAATTTGACAGGCTTTACTGTTCTTATAGCTACATGAGCCTAATGAAAATTTTTTAACTTCAATTACATAAGCACATATTTCATGGTGTTACTTTGACATATGAGAGGAACCAAAGAAATTGCACGTTAGAATTAGAAAATGTTTGTGCCAGGAAGTCTAATGTGGGTGGAACCATGCCATCTTTTCAATGACTGGAAAACTGAGGCTTAGAAAATTCAAATGACCACAATNGAAGCAGACCCCAAACCAGACCTGAGTGCCGGACCGGGGCCCCTCTGCTCCACAAATTTGATTAAAATACTGAAGTCTGCACAGTTGTTTGGCGTAACAAAAAACCTCACAGGTTTTCTAGGATACACTGCAGATTCACTACCTGAGGCAAAGTCATTTTTTAACAATTTCCATTTTACCATTCTTTTGACTTTAAGACAGTATCAGATTTGAGGTCTTTCAAATTAATTTCCACACCAAGTTTAAGATAACTACGCAGAGAGGCTCATTACAAGAGAAAGTGGCGTTATTAGCAAACAAAATTAAAAATGAACATGCAGGTTCTCCACTTACCGCTTTATCTCCCAGAGCTGTTCTGATACTAAGTCTTACTTTAAAAGCATTTTCTGCATCTGCCAGAAAGAAAAAAAAGAGCAGTATTTGATGATAAAATCTGCCAAAACATAAGACCAAATGTTTAACCAACTCAAATAAATAGAACACCGAACTTCAGTTAAACTGCCCCAAATACGCCTGAGTGTTTAACTACAATCACCTTAGAGGGTTTAAAATTTTCTTTCAAACTCATAAAACAGGCAGAGTCTCAACTTTCAAGCTACAACGTGTCTGCAAATTTAGAAAAATAAACAGGTCTTTATTGTCAATCATTTAGTAAACTGTTAATCTATTTTTAAGTGTCCAGGCTACATACCTGGTTGACAGAGTTCAGCATGAACAGCAGTCACCAGAAAAAAGAGCAGGCACAACATTCTTTCAGAGTGGAAAACACAAGGCAAACGCAGGGATNCTGATATCGTGTCACAGGTGACCCATTTCTGTTTGGTTACTCCGCCTGAGGAAGCTGTGTTCCTCTCCTTCACCTTGACTGCAAGGGCACAGGGGCAGGAAAAGTTGTGCTAGGGGGAGAGACAGCCAAAATTAGGCCAGTCATTCTAGCAATTTCACTATTAAGTGAAATAGAAATTTCCTAGAAGGACAAGCTCACATAACTTACTCCTGAAAACAAAGTCAGAGTAGGTGAGGTTATCTTGGGAAATGTTAGACTGGGTAAAGTCATCAGGAGAATAGAAAAGCCAGTATGTAGAGAGTTTAACAAAGCCAGTATGATTACTTGCATCAGGGAACAAAGCCATGTTAGAGACAAATCTGATTCAGCTTTCCTTTAGCCTTAAACTTCATAAAAGAATCAAACATCTCTCTTTTGCTCTTACATAGTTACCTATGTGACTAGGATTGATGATAGTAAAATACTGAAGTGTAGTTAAGCCATTCTTTGAAAAGCAAAGAAACTGTTTCCTTTTGAATTATGATTTCTCTCTTTTTTGAAGATAGAGTTAACCTCTGATTAAACAATTTCTATGTGCCAGTCGCCCTATCAGTGCTCAACAGACTGTAAAAAATTGCCCTGACTAAAACCGTTGACATACAACATTATATTAATTTCAGGTGTATCAAAGACTAATTCAATATTCATATCCATTACAAAATGCTCACCATAGTAAGTATAGTTGCCATCTGTCACCACATAGTTATTACATTTGCATTGACAATGTTCCCTATGCTATACTTTACTTTCACTATTCTATACTTTATAGACATTTGTTTTCTCATTTAAAACATGACAGGGAAGAAAAAAGAGCAGCAGAAGTTCCATATAGAAAATACAGAGAAGCCAAAAGAGAAAAATACAAAATCATCCATAATACCACTGACACGAATGACCAATGTTAATATATTTTAAGAGCTGAAACATACCTGCCTTAGCCTGGGATCTTCTGGTGTGTTCCTGTGTGATGCTGCTGTTCTGTCTCATTGCAGCAGCACATCAGAACAGTAATAGTAGAATTAACACAGAGCCTGGGTTTTACCTTATTCTAGTAGTTTCTGTCTACAGGATCTGGTGAGTCACTTCAAATTTGATGTATTGTGAGGTAAAAAGGCTCCTTTTGTCTGGTTTACCAAAAATCATTTTGATCAATAATTGATGTTGAATTTCATCGACTGCACTTTTAATTTAACATTACTATGATCCTAGAGGTTTTAAAATTTGATGCATTTTATGAATAAATTTTTTAGAGGCGCTTTGGTGGCTCAGTCGGTTAGGTGTCCAGCTCTTGATTTTGGCTCGGGTAGAGATCTTACCATTCATGGGATCGAGCCCTGTGTCAGGATCTGCGCTGACAGCTTGGAGCCTGCTTGGGATCCTCTCTCTCTCCACCCCCCACCGCCAAAATAAATAAACTTTAAAAAATTTTTTTTACATTGATTCAATTCTTAGATGAACTTAGTTGGATGAATTTTAACATGCTTCTGGACTTAACTGGTGTGTTTTTCCTTAGGTTTTTAAATCTATTTTCATAGAAATAGAATATCATTTAGGTTTCTTTTCAAGTGCTGATTCTTGAAGTTTATTTTTTTTCTGGTCCTTACATCACCATCTTGAAAATGGTATAAAAAGATTTCTAACATCATCTAGGTTTACAAATACTTTAAAATGCAGGAAAAAATTGCAGAAGAAATGCAGAGTTGGAGAAGCTGAGCCATACATATTTTGGAAGAAGAGTTCTTTCAAGACTTTCATTTCTTATAGTCATACACTGCAGGTTTCATAATTCTGAGTTCATTTTGGCTGTTACAAATTCCAAGAAAACCTTTACTTCATCAAGATTTTCCAGCATTCCCATGGGCTTTATACAGCATTTTCATTGCCATATTTCCTCTGTATTTTCTAGCATGCATATAAATATTTTCTCTTTTTCTACTCTTCTTGCCAGAGGTGTGTCTACTTCTGTTGTTTTGTTTAATCAAAGAACAAGATCGTGGATTTAATTTTCAAGTCTTTTCTTCCTGCTTTCTGAGTCATCCATCCTATTTATTTTTATAAAGTCCTCACTCCTGTTGTCATTTTACTGATTTTCTTGTTCTTCTTATAAGTCTTGAGTTGACAAACAGGCTCACTATTTTTAACCTTTCTCATTTAATAATGAAAATATTTGTAGCTATGAATTTTCCTTGGAGTATTTTTCTGGCCA
>NW_027532499.1:27982-30805 GCF_008692635.1 Crocuta crocuta | reverse complement strand
AGTGATCTCAAGCTTATTTTCTGAACAGCCTATAATTATAGTTCCAATTTTTCTAGATCCCAAAGTTTGCTTAGAAAAGTATTTGACAGTAGCAAAATTAACAGCAGCCAAAAGTACAATGATGAAAAATACCGATTTTTATAGTCCTGTAAGGTGAATAGAAAAAAAATTTAATGATAAAGTAAGACATTGCCAATAATTCAACTTAAAATACGAACACTCTTACAAGGTCATTTAGAACATGCTAAAAATGACTTACTAAAGAGCTTGATAGCTTAATCAAAACACACAGAACCAGATACTGCTGTTCTTGCCTCTTAACATACTGGGTTTTTTCTCCTTCTCCTTTCAAAAATCTTGCACAAACTTGCTCTTTATTTTCACACATAATTTTAAGTTTTAAACCTCCAGAGAAATCATATCAAACTTGCTACATACAATGTACATTTCTGCAATTTCACATGCAGGAGCTTAATTTATCAGTAACAGTGGTAACGATGACAAATAAAGCGGTTTCAATCGTTCTGAATATGTTACTATTTACTTCTAATGTTCAGAGTTTAGAGAATGAAGATAAAATGTTGAGATTACTGTTGCCATGAGCAATACAGAAGGCACCAAGTCTCCTGAGACAGGAAAAAGAAATTGATTTCTCCATGTTTTTTCATACTCTATAGCACTATTGGAAAGCAGTTTCTCAGCACATAACTATTGATCTACTGCTCTGGAGGGTAAATTAAATATGACATCACACAAAAAGAAAATACGTGTGTCATTCTTTTGATTCACATAAGATGCTTTTTAAAGTTTATCAGGGTTGTAAAAGCATGTGGATATACGTATATCCATTTATCTGCAATCAAACAACATGTAGGTAGAACCAAAGTCACTTTGAAATGTTGACCCTGATTATTCCATTTCATGGTCACAAACCTGCATTTTGTAAACTGGTAACACCTAAAACCAGTAAACTGTGAAATTATTTCAAATGTAACTTTGTTCCGCATATTTTTATCGGGTTTTGGGAAATGTATTTACCTATGACATATTAAAAATATAAAAAACTTTGGGGCACCTGGTTGGCTCAGTCAGTAAAGCACCTGACTTTGGCTCAGGTCATAATCTCATGGTTTGTGGGTTCTAGCCCCGCATCGGGCTCTATGCTGACAGCTCAGAGCCTGGAGCCTGCTTTGGATTCTAGGTCTCCCTCTCTCTGTGGCCCTTCACCTGTTCATGCTCTGTTTCTCTTTCTCTCTATGAAAAATAAACATCAAAAAAAAAAATAAACATTAAAAATATAAAAAAAAAACTTTAAAAGCTTAACACAATTTTTTATAAAATAAAAGCTTGCACTTTATTTATTGTTTTTTTAATTAATTTATTTTTGAGACAGAGAGAGACAGAGCATGAGCAGGGGAGGGGCAGAGAGAGAGAGGGAGACACTGAATCTGAAACAGGCTCCAGGGTCTGAGCTGCCAGTCCAGAACCTGATGTGGGGCTTGAACCCACGAACTGCGAGATCATGACTTGAGCCAAAGTTGGATGCTTAACCAACAGAGCCACCTCGGCGCCCCAAAGCTTGCACTTTTTAAATTAATGGCTCTGCTCAATTTTCCACAATGAAGTTGTAGAATTAAAAAAATTTTTTTTAACATTTAGTTTTTAGAGACAGAGCGGAGCATGGGAGGGGCAGAGAGAGAGGAAGGCAGAATCTGAAGTAGGCTCCAGGCTCTGAGCTGTCAGCACAGAGCCCAACGCGGGGCTCAAACCTACAAACTATGAGATCATGACCTGAGCCAGCACTGGTCACTTAACTGACTGAGCCACCCAGTGTTGGGATGAGCACTGAGTGTTATATGGAAACCAACTTGACAGTAAACTAAGAAAAAAGAAGATGGCTAATGAGAAAGAATAATTGCCTGGCTGCTGGAACACTGGGCTCATTTTGGCTGTCAGTCCAACAGCCCGTGGGTAGTAAGTACAGGCACATTTAAAACTCATTGTCATTGAAATCTTGCCATTTGCAACATCATGGATAGAACTGGAGGGTATTATGCTAAGCAAAATAAGTCAGTCAGAGAAAGAGATATCATATGAGTTTACTCCTATGTGGAGTTTGAGAAACTTAACAGATGAACATAGAAGGGAAGGAAAAATAAGATAAAAATAAGATAAAACAGAGAGGGAGCAAACCATAAGAGATTTTTTTAAAATTTGTTTGTTTATTTACTTTTGAGAGACAGAGAGTGACAGGGTGTGAGTAGGGGAGGGGCAGAGAGAGGGGGACACAGAATCTGAAGCAGGTTCCAAGCTCCTAGCTGTCAGCACAGAGAGAAACACAGGGCCCAAACCCAAGAACCATGAAATCATGACCTGAGCCGAAGTTGGACATTTGACATACTGAGCCACCCAGGTGCCCCATAAGAGACTCTTAAATACAGAGAACAAGCTTAGGGTTGCTGGAGGGGAGGTGGGTGGGGGATGGGCTAAATGGGTGATGGGCATTAAGGAGGGCACTCTTCAGGATGGGCACTGGGTGTCATATGTAAGAGATGAATCACTGGGTTCTACTCCTGAAGCTAAGACCACACTGTTTGTTAACTAACTTCGAGAATTAAAAAACAAACAAAAAAACCAAAATAAAAAAACTCACTGTCAATGAATGCTGTTTCTACCTTCCGTTGTCTTTCTTCTAGTCATTTCTACTGAAGCCATTCCCACTTGAAATCTTCACCAGCACCCCAGGGCTTGTCTAGGAATCCAAACTCCTTGGCCTCTAAGATCTAAATCCGACTTGGCTTTTCAGATGCGTCTACACCGATG
>NW_027532499.1:25677-27854 GCF_008692635.1 Crocuta crocuta | reverse complement strand
GCACTGTTCCAGGTCTATCTCAATGATCACTTCCTTTGAGAAAACTGTTTTCTTTTTGTTACAGGGTCTCATTCATTATTATTTGTTTTACACTTGTCCAATCCACTAACTTTTTATTCTCTCCTTCTCCTAGGTTCCCATAGCATTTTGTTCACACTCGTACAAGTATCTATGGCCAATATGATTTACTTCTGTGTCCTACAAACTTTAAATTTCTGGAGAATACAGACTGTATTTGGTTCATTTTGCATGTCTCATGGCCCATGACTATTTGATAACTTAATAGAACTGAATTTACTTATTTGAATCATAAACTGACATATGAAGAAGCTCAACGATGCAGATACGAAGATTCATGAGGCAGAGACTGCATTTTCTTTCATTCCTAGTCAGAGAAAAACAACTTCTAGTACCTGATAAACAAGAACACTGGGCTTTGTAATATTTTTGTCTCCAATTCCATACCTATGCCCTTTTTAAGATGAAAAGAAATTTGAAGCTACGGTATTTGGAAGGCTCATCAAATTTTGTAGGTTAATCAATAGCCATAACCATTATGAACTTAGTCTTTCTATTCACAGGGTAACATTTTTCTAGTTCACAGAAAGTTAATCACTACTGTTTAGAAATAAAGATTAATTTAGACAAGCTGAGTGAGTGTAATTTTGCCAACTTTATATTCTTAAGGTAAGAATTTAAAGGATAGTTTCTTAAATGGAATGCACGTGTGCCTGTGTGTCTCAGTTTGTGCATGAAAACCAACGCATTAAAATGAGTCTCAAGTTGTAAAAGTAAGGCCTTACTGATATTTCTTCCTAGATCTCTTTACAATGTGGCTTAGGTGTTATATTAAGAGCTTTCTCGTGGCTGAGGCAAGTTATAATTTTCTCCAGCGTTATTGCAGCCATGCTCTACAGAACAGTATTTTCCACCCTTAATCTTCTATTTGGCTGCCAGTTGTGTCACCCCAGCCACATTCAGCTCTGCCTCTAGGTACTCCCTTTGCCAACCTATATAAAAAGGTGGAGGAGCCACGGGGCCATGTACCTTTCAGGTTACATGCTCTCTTTTTCATAACAGAATCGTAAACTACCCTCATTTTAACTGATATATAAAGTATATGAATTAATTAATGTATCAAAGGTTCTGCCCTTAAGTTTGACCAGCAACAATGATCTTGACATTTCTACTGTCTGAAAATCATCAGTAGCTTGTAGTAAGTAGAGTTGTTTATGACTGCCTAAAAGATGTGCATGCATTGCCTCAATACCTCTATCACTACAAATCAGAGATGCCAAATAGATTGCTGTAGCCACTCATCCATCCTACACCCACAAGAGAAGCTGTTAATCTACTTCAGAACTTTTTCCTTCTGAGTGTGGACTCAGCCATAAAATTTCCCAGCAGTTATTCAGTCCGTTGACAAGTTGAAACTTATTTGCCATCATAGAGAATAATGCTCTATGTACTGCCCCGAATAAAGCCATACCACTGGGTGCCTGTGATCTCAAATGAACAGAAAAGTCTGGGTGGTTCATAGAATCAAGTCAACACTTTGTGATTGTGGCAGCAGTTTACACTGAGGGGATCTGTAGGAAACTCGTTTTGGCACTTGTTTCCTACTTAGTTTCCAGTACCACCGTGGTGAGGAATCAGGATTTCCCTTGGGACTGAAAATCAAGAAAACCTGCTTCTCAAAACCAACCAACCAGATGGATCTGGAGGGCATTTTGCTAATTGAAGTCAGAAAGACAAAGACAAATACTGTAAGATCTTACTTACATGTGAAATCTAAAAAACCAAAATGAAAAACGGAACTCATACAGATAATAGATGGTTGGATGCCCAAGGCAGGGAGTGGGGGGAGGGCAAAATGGGTGAAGATGGTCAAAAGGTACAAACTTCCAGTTATAAAACAAGTAATGGGATGTAATGCACAGAATGGTAATTATAGCTAATAATGTTATATTGTATACTTGAAATTTGCTAAGAATAAATCTAAAAAGTTCTTACCACAGGAAAAACTGTAACTACGTATGGCGAAGGCAGTTTACTAGATACGCTGTGGTGATCATTTCGCAATACAGGAAAACACTAAATCATTAACTTTTGTACTTGAAACTAATGTTATATGTCAATCACACCTCAATTAAAAAAAAAAAAAAGAGGCCAGCATT
>NW_027532499.1:25490-25646 GCF_008692635.1 Crocuta crocuta | reverse complement strand
AACTTAGTACTCCCCAAATACAATTTAAATGAATATCTAAATGGCTAATGGTAAGTGCCCTTCTCACAGAAGTGCCCCGTTCAGAGATTTCTGGACAGAAAAAAAAAAAAGTAATAACCTCCTCACTTTTTTTTCTTATAGAACTAGGATTATAAA
>NW_027532499.1:24482-25198 GCF_008692635.1 Crocuta crocuta | reverse complement strand
AAACCGAGGGAGTAAAGAGGATTTATCTCAGAGCAGGGCTCTGCAAAGAGGCCTAAGTGTTGTGTTGTCTGGACAGGCCCGAGACAGCAGGTGAGCACTCGGTGCCTAGAAAACGTCATCTGAAGGAGATGGCAGAAGTAGAGGAGTGTGTTCATTACTCCGTCCACCTGCCTAGCACTGAAGATCAGCTGAGGGCTGGTAAGAACACAGATCCACTCAGTGCCCAGTTACGTTTCCTATCCAGTGTCTGCTCGTGAAGCTCGGGTGTTTGGAGCTGAGAGAAATACGCAGAAAGCCTACTTTTAGATGAGAATCAGGGATCCAAAGACTCGTACCATTCTATAAATGCCACCGACGTCCAGCTCTCAGGCGTGGGCGGTTTTCTCCGGAAACAAGTGGGCCCCGCCCGCCCTGAGCGCCTTCCCAGGACCCAGTTCCGCCACGAGAGGGAGAGCAGGAGGCGTGGACTAGTCAGCGCGGAACCAAAAGAAGGGGCCTGAGAACCCAAGGAGCGGCTATGCCGGAACGCCAGGAAATGCGCATGCGCGGCATGAACGTGGCCAATGTGGACCGCGGGGTGGTGCCTGTAGCGTGGGCGCAGGGCAGGGATTGGCCTTGACGTGAGAGCGCGGAAGGCCGGGAAAGGACGTGACCCAGCGTGAGGGGCGGGTCTGGAGCCGTGGGAAGAAGCGTCTGCGACTGCCTAGTCGGGAAGG
>NW_027532499.1:23314-23642 GCF_008692635.1 Crocuta crocuta | reverse complement strand
AGCTCAGGCAGACGGCAGAGGGATTACCACAGAGGAAAGCAGGGACGTAGGCATAGGAGAAGGACGTGGGGGTCAGGGGAATGAGTGACCCAGAAGACAAGCATGTGACAAGTCCTGTGGAGAGGCGGGGCTGCCGAGTAGCGTACGGGACGCCAAGTACGTAACGGGAAGAAGGGCCGTGATGTAGGCGGAGCGTAAGGGCGTACCGTGAACGTGCGGGGAGCGAGACGTGTGTGAGGGCGTGACAAAGAAGATCCAGCTTGAAGGAGGGGTGGGCTCGGGCGTAAGACAGAGGCGGGGCCCTGTGAGGGCGGGGGCGCGGGGCCCC
>NW_027532499.1:19819-23218 GCF_008692635.1 Crocuta crocuta | reverse complement strand
CAGCGATGGCGGCAGAGGGGTAGCCAGGACAGGGAATAGGAGCGGACCACGGCCCTGGGTGGATGGAGAGCTGGTTCGGGCTCCGACGCCGTGAGCGGGTCCAAGGCAGGACTTAAAGGGCTTTGTCGGAGACTTGGGCGGGGCGACGGGACGGGACGTGTTACGCGCAATGACGTGACGGCGTGAGGGGCGTGGCGAGGCGTAACGGGACGTGGCCAAGATGGCCGCGCGCATGAGTCTCTCCGGCACCGAGTGGAAGGGGTCCGCGCTCAGCGAAATGTTCGGGTAAGGTCGGGCGGCGATTGGAGCATGGTGGGTAGGGGGTATATATCGCCCTGCTAGAGACAACAGGGACCCTTCCTCTCAGGACTACGCTCTGCGATGGGCCTTGGAGCTGCGACAAGCTGCTGGTTCCGCGAGGATGGCCGCAGGCCCGCTGGGGCTTTTCTGTAAAATGCAGAGGAGGAGACCGGGAATCGCCTTTTCCCTACTCTAACCCTGTTTCTCCACTGTGAGAGTCTTAATCTACACCCTATTAGAGTTCTGGCCACTTAACGGTAGAACTACTGTCTCAGAGACTTTGAGAGATGGGGGTTGCAGTTCCAGAAATCGAGGCGCAGTCCGTTGGGATTCACTCACATCTGCATTGTTGTTCTTTACCCTGATCATGCTAGAAGCTAAGGACAGATTTCGCAACCACCGCCGAGGCAGGGAATCAGCAGCATAGCTATGCCATGTGGACCTATCTGACTCTTCTCTACACAGTTGTCTCTCTTTTCTTTTGTGCCCTGCCCCGGATCTGGAGAGGCAAGAACCTACAAAATACAAACGTTTGTTGATGTGTCTGATTCTTTGTGGCATGAGTTAAAAGCTACTGTTTGAGGCTACTGGAAACCCATTATTAGTGTGATTTCTTCTCAGGCTTGGGAAACGTGCAACATCGAAGGTGTGTACGTTTTAATTTGGAAAGAATTCATTCATTCTCAGCCCCAGAAAGTCACTTTACGTTCTGCTTCCCCTTTGTCCTTTACTGTGAATCTGGTCATCTCTTACTATGTGTTATGGAGTCCATGTATCTGTCCCCGCTCCCCTCCCCGCCTCATCCATAAGTTGAAGCCCTAGCACCCAGTGGACTGGTATTAGGAGATGGAGCCTTTGTGAGGTAATTAGGATTGGATTAGGTTATGAGGTTTGCGCCTCCATGATAGGATTAGGGTTCTTATCAGAAAAGAGAGTCCAGAGCTTGTTCTCTCTTCAGCATGTAAGGACACAGAAGATAACTGTCTACAAGCTAGAAGCAGATTCTCACCAGGAACTGATTGGTCAGAACCTTGATTTTGGATTCCCAGTGCCCAGAACTGTGGGAAATAAGTGTCCTGTGTAAGCGACTCAGTCTATGGTATTTTGGTCTAGCAGCCCAAGCTAAGACACTATGCATTTTGGTTTCCTGACTTCAGTGTGTTCATTGGCAAAGTGATGCATGTAACACAATGCAGAGCATGAGGTTGCAAGACTAGCTGTTTTTCACACTTCACTTGACAGTACTTTTCCTGGCACATTGTTTGTGTATGCTTACAAAGGGTTTTGCCTGGAGCCCTCATTTGTTCTTTTCAGGGTAGTTAACAGGAAGTAACTCTGCCTCCTGCTTTCACTGGACACAGATCAGGAGTGATGTCTTTTTGTCTCCTTCTTTTTGGGCGTAGCCTTCTTTCCTCTAGCCCAGATCTGGCAAAGTTGATTCAGCAATACAGGGGAGAAGAGCTAGTTCACAACCAATTAATAGTGATGTACATGCAGAGAGGAGATTAAAATCAACGTCTGCCTTCTTGGTCAGCATTGCCAGGGGTCATTATGTGCTTTCTTCTACATTACACTCTTCTCAGAAAGATGGCATGCAGAAGTAAAGTAGCAGTCTGTAAGTGACACATGCCTTTAGTGCCCTTTCAGTTTCTCTGTTCATGACATTGGGCACCTCTCCTCCCCGCCCATTGCCAGACAGTTGAGAGGCCGCTAAAAGGCTGAAGGCAGAACCTGAGGAGTCCCGGTTTCCCTTCCAGTATGATGTGCATTTCAGGAGGCTCCGAGCAGGAGAAATGAACTGCACGCCGGGAAGGTAGAGTTCGTGCCTTGTCCGGCTTTGCACCCCGGCACCCAGCATGGTGGCTGGAACACAGGAAATGACGATGGATGTTGACCTGATGGTAGAACTCCCATCCCTGTGAGACCAGCTTCGGTTCATACTTAGGTAATTTCCTCCTTCAGATCGGGCAGAACTTCGGGGGCCTTCAGGTCCTACGGGTAGGGCTATGGGGCCTTTCCCTTAAATGACAGCCATTTGAAAGTGTTTCAGGAGTGTAAATGCCCCCACAAACGGGTGATGGTGACATCTAGGAAAAGGAAAACCCTTCGTACTGTCTGAGAACATGCTGGCAATCACTTCACAGCTTGCGGCTTCTGAAATTAAGATCCACACCTTTTCCGTTGCCAAGGAAGTGTGGCCAGGTCACTGAGTGGCCATCAGGTGCCAGACACGAAGAGATGCGGCTATGAGAGAGACAGACACGGTCCCTACCGCCACGGGGCTCCGTTGCCAGGAAGATGGCGTCCTAAAGTACATTCCTGATCGGGTATCCGACTGCAGGAAGCACCGTGAGGGAGGCCCCCTGGTGAGGGCCTGGGCAGGGGAGGCTCCTAGGAAGTGATGCTGGGGTGGAACACCTGGAGACAGAGGGGAATGAACCAGGCGGGGATGGAGGGAGTGTGCTCCAGGGAAGGAGGAGCATCTGCACTGGCCCTGCGGCCAGAGGGAGTCCAGAGGGAGCGTGGGGAGCGGGAAGAGCCAGAGTCTGTGGGGCTGGTGTGCAGGCAGGAGTGGGAAGTAAATGTGACAGTAAAGGATCTGTCCTGCTGGAGTGGCCAGTGAGTTTCAGGAAGAGGAGTGGATNAGCCACTACTGCCGTGGGGGATGGGCCATTCTGTGTTGTTGCAGGTCAAGTGTGCACTATAGCTGTTGAGTGACATTCTAGATATCCCAAGGGACAAAGTCACCCTGGTAAAGAACCACCTAGTTTATAGGAGGAGGTTAATACATGTGTTGATGGAGAGATGTGTTTAATGAAACGGCTACGTATGTTTTATATATTTCCCACCATTCTCCATGAATTAATGCAGAGTTTCAAATGTTGCCTTGCCTCAAAATTTCAGGTTTCTTAACCTTTCCTCTGCAGGTTTCCTCTCTCTGATCGTAAATTGCACATAAGAAATAAGTTCATTAGTGATGCCGATCTAGCTAAATGCTGCATTGCCTTGTAACTGCTTCTAAAATATATTTTTATTTTTAGTTTATTTTGTTCCCTCCAGCTTTGACTGTTCTCATTAGAATAAAGTGGCTGGAGTCTT
>NW_027532499.1:18370-18893 GCF_008692635.1 Crocuta crocuta | reverse complement strand
GGGTTATTCTCTACATTTGCATTTTGTTTTCTGAAGCTTAAATTGAAAAAAAAAAAAGTGTATAGTCATAATTTCTCTAGTTATTAAAGTTCGTGTGAATGTGGGGGTTTTCCTTAATTTTTGTTTTTGTTTACAGACAGATGAAATTTAAAGGTATAAAATTCAACATACTGATGTCTTTAAGATGGTGTGTTTATTTTAGTATTGACAGACTGACACCCCTCCCTGCCCCCCCCCCAGGAACTGAGGGCTTTAGTCTCCTGTGCTGATTACTGCACGTGTATGCCGTGGTTACCTGGGCTCAACATCAGAGTGCCTTTCATAGCCCTCGTGCTTGAGTAGACAACTTGTGGTTCTGTGATCATCCATAACAGTGTCATATGGGAGGGGGCTTGTCCCCATGTACCTGTCACTATGCTAAGCCCTCGGCCTACTAGGATGATCTTCAATCACATGAGGAAATCGCACAGCTCAGGAAAAAGGACGGGAACAGGGCACATGAGAAAAAACCAACGAACGTGTA